>NC_083101.1:58267922-58515422 GCF_949774975.1 Lagenorhynchus albirostris | reverse complement strand
GCTTTGTGTAACCTGTGAAGTGGCTGCAGGAGGCATGCTTAGCTCTCTCTTTACTTCTCCTTTGCCTGTCATTCACCCGTGAGGCCATTGCAGCAAGCCCTCTCAAATCCACGGAGGTTTCTCTCATCTTGAAGGACAGCCAAAAAGTTGACAGACAGAATTATTTACTTATTATCTTGGGGTTATGAGGTTGTTTTGTTTATTAACTTATTTATAATTTTAAGAATCACTTTATTAGCCATATTTAAGGTATGCTCCTAATGACTAGCCCTTAATGTAAAATGCTCGTGTTGTAATGTTTTGCCAATAAAAGCCCAAGACGAATCCTATTTGTCTCTTACCCTCTCCTTGTACCCTGTCCAAGACACATGTACTTAAACACACATAAACATGCAGATTATCTGAAGCAGGAACACTGAACTGTAATTGCTTGTTCTTTTTCCGTGTTGTGTTGCTTTAATATGACTTATTCTCTTCGTGTCATGTCCCACTGTGTGGTTTAGATCCAGTGTCACTCAATTTGAATGTAGGCGTAAAAAGCCTCATACTAGATTTTTGTTTTCATCATCTATGTTGTTTTTTACCACAGATATGAACTGAATGGAATCCTGAATGTGAACTACTCAGCTCCCTTCCTGAATTTGCAATCCTTACCTTTGACAACCTAGCTTCATCTAATATCTTCCTACTTTCAACCCTATCCTCCCTTAAATCGCTGTCTCAATCACCGTACTTAACCCTCCTCCCTTCATGTTTAGTTCTCTTCCTGTTATTTCCTCTGCTGCTACTGCGCTCTTGGATTCCAGCCATTCTCTCATCGTCCTAAGCACGGCCCCGAGACTTCACCTTGTGCATGCCTTGCATGACCCAATCCAGTATCTCTACTGGCATTGGCTTTGTTTCTTCTTCTGTGACTGTAAATCAATATGTATATATATTTCTGTGTTTGTTCCAGTGTTAGTGTGAGGTCTTGAGGCTGCATCTATTCTGAGTCTGAAAGCAAATAAACTGCACTTTCAGTGTACTCTAGATGATGTTTCCCAGGACTGGGATGTGACAGTGTGGTCCCGCACATACATTCACATCACCTGGAAGAGCACAGCACTGAAGCTGGTTTTGATACTCAAGATAAACCTGCTGGTGACCTTCCAGCCCCCTTTCCTGCATATACATGCATGCATAGAATCCTTGTTATATGCATGCATGTATATGTTTTTGTGTTTATCTTATGCATGACGTTTGTGTATTGTTAGTTTGTAGATAGTTTTTTTGTGGGGCCCTTGTAGGTCTGAATCAACTTTTGTATGAATGTATCTAAGATATCAATGACTAAACTAAATAAATTTTTCTGTGTATACACACACCATACTTGTATGGTCTGTATTATTCACAGTTTTACATGTTTTGTTTTTGGACAGTCCACAATATGTTTCAACTGTTTAATTGTGTCTGTACAGTGCATGTCATGTGTTAAGTCAAGCCGCTTTTTCTTGCCTTGTATATTTTATCATCTTCCCTTGTGTTTTGTTCCAGTTCGCCGTGTCCCACCAAGATTCTCTATCCCACCCACTAATCACGAAATCATGCCAGGTGGAAGTGTTAATATCACCTGTGTCGCTGTGGGGTCACCAATGCCTTATGTGAAGTGGATGTTGGGGGCAGAAGATCTGACACCTGAAGATGATATGCCAATAGGAAGAAATGTCCTAGAACTGAATGATGTAAGACAGTCAGCAAATTATACCTGTGTTGCTATGTCGACACTGGGTGTCATTGAAGCAATAGCCCAGATCACTGTCAAAGGTATGCTCAGTGGTTCATGCTTGGAGGATCTGGGTACCCTCAAGTCAGCTGACTAATGCCTCTACAAAGTCCGTCCTTGGAATTCTAAAATGTATCAATTTATTGGTCAGTGTTTCAGATATCATAGTCCAGTCATATCTGTGGTATCACATAAGATACACATATCTAGGTAGGCACATTCTCTCTTAAAAGTACTGACAGCCTAAGTCGTGATAATCATCAAAATATTTAACTAAAGGCCAGGCTCAGGCACTAACAGGTCAGGAGGAGGCATGCTCGACATAGTCAGCCGTTACGGTCGGAATGATGTGTACAGGTTTTATATTTATCCAGAACCTTGAGAAGAGGCACATGACAAAAAAATCCAAGTGAGTGTTAATAAATGCTCAAAATTCCAGAAGACAAAGGGAAAAAAAAAAAAAAAGAGAGTTGAAATCAACGTGGTCTAGTAATAGATGCTTTAAATTTTTGATAGACCCTACCATTAAAAATCAAAATGCAAGGCTTCCCTGGTGGCGCAGTGGTTGAGAGTCCGCCTGCCGATGCAGGGGACGCAGGTTCATGCCCCGGTCCGGGAAGATCCCACGTGCCGCGGAGCGGCTGGGCCCATGAGCCATGGCCGCTGAGCCTGCGCGTCCGGAGCCTGTGCTCCGCAATGGGAGAGGCCTGCGTACCGCAAAAAAAAAAAAAAAAAAAAAAAAAATCTAAATGCAAGTGTGATTATATTCTGTTTTAGCTCTCACCTCGTATAAGCGAAGTGCTCAACAAATATTCTTTTCTTGAAATAAGTGTACTGACTATAACCGAAGTACTATATTCCATGGTTACTTTTGAATCAAAGGGGGTAAAAAATGAGTGTGTGAGGGTACCAGTTGTTTTTATACAGTGTTTATAGAATTTTAGAAAACTTGCACAAAATGAGTCAGTCTGAGGGTGACTTTAGGTTCCTGCAAATGTCTGGAACTATTGCAAAATGAAACAAGTTGTCTTCCCCTTCTAGGAAGTGTGATCCTAAAAAAATGCAGGACACATTGTAATCGGTGTCATATTTTCGACCAAGTGCATATACCTAATGTATACCATATAAGATCAATAATGTGACATAAGACAAGGTACACAGCATTTTCAGCAGTCATTTAAAATAGTAATGTTTTATTGCATATTATTATGGTATTAGGCATAGTGTTCTCCATACATTACAGATACAAAACCTGTACTGCATAATCAGTGTGACTTAGCGAAACTAAGAGTATCTGTTAAATATCAGTAAACACATCTTTAATTAGCAATATTTCTACTTGCCTTAAGAATACAGAAAGACATCTAGGGGAAATTCAGATCATACACTTCCTTGAAAAATGCCAGGCCAGAATATTGAAACAAATGTCTTTCTATTATTATTTTCAACGAAATCCCTTGGCCAAATATTATCATTCCATGGTTCTTAGAGTAATCTGCAAATACTGAATCGTGTTTCCCATACTAACCATTTCAGCTTTAAATATTTGAAGGTTTACTAAAGACCCTCAAGAATTCAAACGCAGGAGTCACACTAAACTAATATTTTGTTCAGTTTCTTTGTTTTCCTGACTCTTGCTCCTTCCCTATACCCCCTCCACCACAAACATAAGGGTGGATCTTGAAAGCAAAAAGTGAATCAAAACAAAAAGCACCTTAAAGAGAGAAAGAACTCATTTATTCAGGTAGTCAGTTCACAGTGCTTATTAAAAACCTACTCAGGACTAGACAGTGTTCTAGGTATTGGGGATATAGCACTAATTAAGTACAAGTTTGCTAATCTTGAAAAGTTACCATTGTAGGGAGTGTTGTATTTTTTGCCTTTAAGTTGACAAGGAAAAGAGGAGGACTAAGGAGCTGATTATATGAGTGTTACCTTCTGAGTTTTCTCTAAAAATTCAGCTTGTGAAACTCTCCTTTCTTCCTTAATATCACGACCTTTCGGAATCACTGTCCAGGTGAGGCCACCGGTGTTGATTTGTATGCTTAATTGGTAGCATTGTTGTTGTTGTTGTTTTTGCGGGCCTCTCACTGTTGTGGCCTCTCCCGTTGCAGAGCACAGGCTCTGGACGCGCAGGCTCAGCGGCCATGGCTCACGGGCCCAGCCTCTCCGCAGCATGTGGGATCTTCCCAGAGCGGGGCACCAACCCGTGTCCCCTGCATCGGCAGGCGGGCTCTCAACCATTGTGCCACCAGGGAAGCCCTAATTAGTAGCATTTTGAGTTGTGCTTTTCTGCTAAAAAGAATGAACGAGCTTTCTAAAATATAGATTTAATTGCAAATGTTTGTCATGTAGCTGTAATCTGTTATTACTGATGTTGGATATAGAATACATATTATGACAATAAAATGAAATACTTTAAAAAGTGATTTGTGAATAGACTTTAATTTAGCTCCTTCAGCATATTTTGAATATTAAGTAAAAAGCATGAATTTGAAATTGATTGATTTGAAATTACTGTTCTTTATGACCTTAAAATTATTGGTCAGATTATTTATTAAAAAATATATAGTAATGTTGCTTATGTCTTACGTCTTGAAAACAAAATGGATACTCTTCTTTTACAGCAATTTAATACCATTTCATTTTATATCTAAAATTTTGTTCTTTTCAATGTTTATTGGCATTTAGTTATATCATTTTTTTGAAGCAAGGGTCTCATGCGCCAAGCTTGTGGTTATAATAATTGTTATAATTGGAACTACTGTTTTCTGAGGGTGCCAGATACATATTAAGAGCATTACTGGATTAGCTCATTAATCTTCACCGTAAACTCATGAAATACTGTTACCCAACTGTATAGTACAATTCCAGTAATACAATTTTGCCTATTTTTCACATGAGAAAACTAAAGCAAAGAGAAGTTAAGCAACACATCCAGGATCTCATAGCTAATAAGTGGTGGATTTGGATACAAGCCCAAAAATACAATGCTATAATACACTTCTAGTAAACTGAGATTTGTCACCTAAGCATGTCCTACTGTACTTCCTGACCACTTAGAAAACCGTCCTTTGCTATGATTTCATCTAATTAAATCTTTACTAGGTACATAATTCTGTCATTCTAATAGCAGAGTTTATGGATTCTTGTGATATCTTAAAAGTGATGGGTATTCGCTGTCTTTCTATTTTCTCCCTGTAAGCCTTACCCAAACCTCCAGGAACTCCTGTCGTGACTGAGAGCACAGCTACAAGCATCACACTGACATGGGACTCTGGGAACCCTGAGCCTGTCTCTTACTACATCATTCAGCATAAACCTAAAAATTCTGAAGAACCTTACAAAGAAATTGATGGGGTGGCGACCACACGCTACAGTGTCGCTGGACTAAGTCCCTACTCAGATTATGAATTCAGGGTTGTTGCTGTCAATAACATTGGGCGGGGGCCTCCCAGTGAGCCCGTGCTAACACAGACCTCAGAGCAAGCACCGTCCAGTGCCCCCAGGGATGTCCAGGCGCGGATGTTGAGTTCAACCACCATTTTGGTACAGTGGAAGGAACCCGAAGAGCCAAATGGACAGATTCAAGGATACCGAGTTTATTATACAATGGACCCCACTCAGCATGTTAACAACTGGATGAAACACAATGTAGCTGACAGCCAAATCACTACTATTGGCAACTTAGTGCCCCAGAAAACGTATTCTGTCAAAGTCCTGGCTTTTACCTCAATTGGAGATGGTCCTCTTTCAAGTGACATACAAGTCATCACTCAGACAGGAGGTAAGTGTGGTTCTGGATGGGGAGTAGGGTAGAAGGGAGGAGCTGGTACTAAGAAATGGCAAGGACAGAAACAAAGCACAAAATAGTATGTTTTAATTTTTGAGATTTAGAGTTTCTAAGTAAGGAGTTAGGCATATGGAAAGGAGCAGGCATGGACACTGAAAGACTATAAATAATACAGTCCTTTTAGAAGGGGGATGCATTTAGCATACTTTTTTTTTAATTGAAGTATGGTTGCCGTATAATATTACATGGGTTTCAAGTGTATAATATAGTGATTCACAATTTTTAAAGGTTATGCTCCATTTATAGTTATTATAAAATATTGGCTATATTCCCCATGTTGTACAATATACCCTTGTAGCTTATTTTATACCTAATAGTTTGTACCTCTTACTCTCGTACCCCTATGTGTAGCATCCTTTCTTTTTAATTTGTACCCAAATGACTTGAAGAGTTTCTGCAGGAGTTGGATAAATGCATCCCCCATGCGGCATTTTGAGAATAGAAGAACTATGTTTCTTTGTGTTAGCAACTCCGATAGAATAGTCCCAAAATTTATCTAATTTGTGAAGGAGTGGATGGTTCAAGATAAATTTAAAAATAAAACGATTTGTCAGGGGACCTTGGATATTTAAATGGCTTATATTTGCCAGGAAGCAACTTGCTTAAAAATGAATATTCCCTTCATGTTCTTTTCTTTTTTTCTTTGTATGGCCTCAGGGATAAAGAAAGACAGTTACCAAGATCTAAGATCAAACTTTGGGGCCTTATTCACCCATTTTCCTGGGTATTAGAGCAGATGCCAAACTATTTTATGAAGAAATACTTGGCCTTTCCCGTAGTTTTATTTTCATAAGAGGATATCAGACTTCTCTGGTCTTGGGTTCAAAGTGATCAGTTTTGTCCTGGGATGGGAATAAAACATAGCGGCTGTCTTCTTACATTTATTCTTGAATATCTGAGAGCTATTCATTTGACCCCTATTGTCTTGGTACCTCTTAAACTTGCATTAACCTGTGAGTGTTTTGGTGGCGTGCCCTTCGTTTGTTCTGAGAATCCACGTAAGAACCGTGTTATTGGAGATGGTATCTATAATCTGTAGTCATAACTCATAGGTAATTCTGGGAATGAGTTAATGAATATTCTCAGGTGTCAGAACTAGATAAACTTACGTTTAACCGCTGACTTGTTTTTATGTTGTGGGCTTCGTGAATCTTGTGGCTGAGGACGTTTACCTATTTGCCGTTGGCTACTAGGAGTCTCAGAGCATGTTTACAGCTTGCCTGGCTTCATTTTATTTTCATACTGTTATTTGGTTCTTATTGGTTTGTTCATGGATTTATCCCTTTTTCTAATATCAAAAAAGTACAGAGTGTTTTATCATAATTATAGTGAAAATCATCCATATACCTTCCCTATTGGGCATTTTCATTTCTTTTGTATTTATTTGTTATATTAATATGCATAAAAATATTGTAGATTAATTTTTCCATAAGTTTCTCATCGGAAAATGTAGAAATCAGTGAATCTTTTTCTTGACTGAAAGTAGTCAACTGTTAAGAGATTATTTTTTTTATTATACTATTTGAGCAGCTCCATAACCATTAAAGCATATAAGAAAGTATATAGGAAGAGTGTATACCTATACTCCACTTTTAGGTTTTCGGATGTTTCAGCTTTGATATTTTAAAAATCCCTGATCTTGGAGTAACATAACCAGGGTTTGAATCCCAAACTACCATTTTTAACTCCATGTCCTTGGACAAGTTACTTCATCTCTCTGAACTTCAGTTTTCTCATCTAAAATAATAACCACCTTATAGAGTTTAGTGGTAGTGGGTTTTTTTCTAAGGCTGCCATACAAAATACCACTTACTGGGTGGCTTAAACAACAGGAATTTATCACCTTGCAGTTCTAGTGATTAGAAGTTCAAGAACGAAGTGTCAGCAGGATCGGTTCCTTCTGAGAGCTGTGAGGGAGATGCGGGGCCTCCCGCCTAGCTTTTGGTGGTTTGCTGGTGGTCTTGGCTGTTCCTTGGCTTGTGGGAGCATCACCCTGATCTCTGCCTTCATGGTCCCATGGCATTCTCCCTAAGCGCTTGTCTCTTGCGTCCAAATTTCCCTTTTTTATAAGATACCAGTCATAATGGATTAGGGTCTAACCTAATGATATCATCTTGACTAATTACATCTGCAACAATCCTATTTCCAAATAAGGTCATTTTCTCAGATTCTTGGTGTTAGGAATTCAACATATGAGATTTTGTGGGACACACTTCAACCGTAACAAGGCTATCGATTAGATAACGGATAGAAATATTTTATAACTTCAATAATATATAATCACCATCATAATAATTGCCAGGTGCTGGAAACTCTGCTAATAGGTGTATTAATTCTTACTGCTCAATTAGGTAGATGTGGAGTTATCTCATTTGCCAATGAGTAAATTGAGGATCGATGAAGGTAAAAAGATTCAGGAACTTCCTTTGGGTCATTAAGTGGACACTCTAGATACCTTTAAGCACCGTTATCTTTTAAATTAATAATTTGCTAATGTCTTATTTTTTGGTGCCTACTAGGTTTTAGTGCCCACTAGGTGCTCAATAAATAAATAGAGGCAGCAAACACAGGGTGTCATGTATTCATACCTCTATTCGAGAATTATATATGGGACTTCTCTGGTGGTGCAGTGGTTAAGAATCTGCCTGCCAATGCAGGGGATGCAGGTTCGAGCCCTGGTCCAGGAAGATCCCACATGCTGTGGAGCAACTAAGCCCGTGCATCACAACTCCTGAGCCTGTGCTCTAGAGCCCGTGAGCCACAACTACTGAGCCCGTGTGCCACAACTACTGAAACCTGCATGCCTAGAGCCCGTGCTCCGCAACAAGAGAAGCCACCGCAATGAGAAGCCCGCTCACTGCAACGAAGAGTAGCCCCCACTCGCCACAATTAGAGAAGGACCACGTGCAGCAAAGAAGGCCCAATGCAGCCAAAAATAAATAAATAAATTTATTTTTTTTAAAAAAGGAGGGCTTCCCTGGTGGCGCAGTGGTTGAGAGTCCGCCTGCCGATGCAGGGGACACGGGTTCATGCCCCGGTCCGGGAAGATCCCACGTGCCGCGGAGCGGCTGGGCCCGTGAGCCATGGCCGCTGAGCCTGCGCGTCCGGAGCCTGTGCTCCGCGACGGGAGAGGCCACAACAGGGAGAGGCCCGCGTACCGCAAAAAAAAAAAAAAGAATTGTATATGATTTACATCTGAAATACTTGAGGTGGCTATTAGGTTATCCCAGTGCAGAAGTACATTAAACCATTTAGACATTAAAAAAAATTTTTTAAGAAGTAGAAGGAATACCTTTTTTATAGAACGTTATCATACTCAGTCACTAAGTTTGGTTCTTAATTTTCTAACTACAAATTTAAACATACAAATCTGTAGCGTTTCATAATATTATATTCTTATGACAGAAGGATTTAGCTATCTAAGAAACCAAATAGTTACTGAAACTAAATTCAACCAAAACATAAGAATCCTTGAGAATCGTGAGAATCCTTATATTCAGAACATGAAATGACAGTAATGCTTTCAGTCACTTTTTAATGAAAGATACAGAACTGATGTTTAAATAGATCATATTTTGTTTTTCTGTATTACCAGGGGACATAATGTAACATAAATCATAACTCAGTGAAGGTAACATTATGACAGGAGCAATTGAGTTAATGTGATCCAGGGACTCTGGACCTAAAAACAAATCTAGATGAATGGATCACAGATGCATTAAAATAGCTGTTCTCAATCTCTGTTTAACTTTTTTTACATTAAGATATTTCCTAGAACCTTCCATAATAGTTGTAATTTTAATACCCATTGATTGAGAAGATATATAATGACATAATGACTTGTGCCTGCCGAGATCAATAGGCTAAGAAAACCTTCCAAAATGGCACTATGATTTGATCTGTTCTCTAGGCTTAATTAACAAAGGCCATTTGATGTTAGTGGACACCTGCCAAATACAATGATGTTAGTTCTGATATAATTAATTCTGAGCTGCTCCTGACTAGCTGATTCATAGGATCACTGCTAGACAAAGACATAAAACCATTATGAAAGATTCTTTTAGTTAGACTATATAAGATTTAAGTTTATGATTCTTCTCACTACAATTTTATCTTTTCCAAACCTACAAAAATTTACTGATCAATAACATGCATGAACTTCTCAAATAGTTTAATTTCATATACACAGAGATACACTTTTTTGTCTACTTTATCTAAAAGGTATACATTTCATTTTATTATCTTTAATTCCCTGACAGTAATATTCCTATTTTTGTTTAAAATCAGACTGTGCAGAAACAGTATTTAGAAATAAAGTGAGTTTAAGAGGGACATTATTACTTTTGATCTTATCTAAAATTATTGTCACATGTATTGATATAAATGGAGGATTGATGTAAGTTTGTATATTTCTGGTAATATAGAAAGTCAAAATATGATCTATGTTATAGTCAGTAATATATCCCCTTAATTATGAATATTAGTACAGATGAAAATATTAAGTAATCTTTACATGGTTTTAAATATGAAAAGATTTTGGTTAAAATGATTATTTTCTAGAAATACTGGTTAATCTTCCAAGTTTTCCATAGCTTTAACTTCTGGCATTATAGTGACTTGCAAGTAATTCACCTTGGAAATACATGGACCATATGGCCATTGACATGGGAAGTATTTATGTTGTGCTAGAAAAAAGTCTCTGCTATGAAAAAACACATTCGGGAAGGATGTCTCATATAGTTTTCTCTTGTACGTAATTATAATAAGAACATAGGGTAACTGTATTTTACAAAAGAAGTACAAATAAAACTCTGATAAGGAAATGTAATAAATTAACATCTTAAACCTAATGCACTAACATAAATGTTGCTTGTTGTTCCTGCTAATTGGAGGCATTCTAAAGCTGTTAAATCCCAATGTGTGTCTTTTTCCTGTACTTTCTTTAGAAAACATATCTTACCTCTAATTCTTCTATGCATTTAATAGATTCTTGGGGAAAGTACTGATTTATATGTACACACCTTAATAGTATAGGTCTTTGGAAGGAAAATAATTATACACATTTAATAAATAAATATTAATGAGTAGCATCAACTTTAAACATTTTGAAGAAGCAAAATTGTTATAAAACTATGACATTTTAGAGACATTGCGCTTTAGGTTTCCAGTACTTTATAAACCATTTCATTACTATATATCAACAGGCGTATATAAGCAAACTAGAAAAGACTGATTTCCAACAGCAAAAATTATGAGCCCCATTTGAATTCTTTCTCTAAATAGTTTTAGCAATGAGTAAAGGAGTGCTGGTTGTAAATACAACTGTAATAAAATTTTAACTTTTTCTTATTGATGTTTAATGACAGTTGAGAGTAAGATTTGTGCAGGTGCTTGTGTATTAAGTACTTATTTTGTCAATGATATATCTTCGGCACTTACAAATCAGACTCCTTGTTTGAATTTTGTTTTGTTTTGTTTTACTGCCACTATAATCCTGGCTGTTGCTTTTATTGTTGTTATTATCATTTGTCAATATGCTAGATACATTTTAAAATATGTACCTTATTAGAGCACTAGACATTTTAGTAATAATGTGTTTTTTAGTCTTTTTGGTAACGTTTCATATTTATATTATGGTGAGGTGAAATTGTTTTTTAGCCATTTTATATGTGCTAACCCCTTTCTCTTCAGAGATATTCCCTAAAATTTAGTCAAATATTGATTTCTTCCAATATCATCAGAGTTCAGATGACATGCAGATTTTCTTCTCGCTTCTTACTCATTCTCCATTCTCTGTGAGTTGCCTTCATATATATGGAGTATACTAGTATTACTGCTCTAATATTTCCCATTTCTCAATGGGGTTATAATCTTATTTTAGGGAATTGATAGCTCATATTTGTATTTCCTTGTGGACATTAAATAAGTAATCAAGAAGAAGGGTATAATAACACCACTTTACCAAATATAAGGATGTCTTAAATATAATTTTAAAGAAAAATTTGTGTTCCTACTTTTCTTTCCTCTTTCCACATCTAAATTCTGTTGGTTTATGGTCAACATTAACACGTCTTTTTTTAATGTAGATGATTGCACTAAGGTTTCTGGATGGGTTCTTTTTATTCTCCCGTGTGTTTTCCAGAATCTCAGATTTTTCCTTAAAATGTATCTTTGGTTAATTGATGAGGAAAATACTATAGCACAGAAAAGCTCTTAAATAAAATATATAGAGAAAAACATGAAGTAAGTGAAGATAAAAGAATGTCAGTAAGTTTGAGGTGTCAAGACTGTGAGAGCATTAAATATATATACATACAAATATCTATACCTATCTATCTTTCTATCTATAGAGATGAGGAGAGTGAGAGGAAAACAGTAAGGGAGGGAGGGAAGGAGGGAGAAGGGATATGAGAAAACAAATATAAATGTTAATAGAACCTTTGTAGCCACAGTATTTGGTATAAAAATCTAACTGACAGATGATGAAGTATTCCCTGTGTCTCCAAGTGGCACAGACAAAATAAATATGACAGTTTGGAGTCCACTAACGTGTTTTCTAGTGAACATATATTATGATCATTAGGACTATTATGTTTGGGGAATGTATAAATAAATGCGTTAATTTCACAGCTTTTTTTCTTTTCCTTTGAAGCCTCAGCTTCATTGTGGTTGTTTCAGTAATGACTAAATGATCCTGAGGAAGCAACATCTTTAGGTGAATCCACAATTCCCAAGAAAGTCTGAGTAACGTCACCCCTAAGACACGTATGGGCATAGAGTCTGATATAATAAAAAGATCTTTTAAAGCCCTGGTCCTTATGCTGGATGTTGCCTGTAGACACATTTTGCCTAATACAGTGTTTTTCAGTTAATTTCAACTAATTCAGTTTATTTCTGATTGTAAAAAATGAAAAGATTTTACCTAGAAGATTCATTATCAACTTCAGCTGAAAAATCAGAAGCTTGGGCAAGACTGGACCCACATTCCACAAGGCAGCTGTGTCCTGGCTCTGAGCATCACTGACTCCTTCTGGTGGCCCAGGCACTCCCCTGTTGACCCTGGGCCCGCATGGCCTCTGCACTCATCTAAGTCATCTGCCCGGCACCTCTAGGCATTGGTGTTTTGACCACAAGTTTAAAATCTATTAAATTCCCCTCCAGACCACTTCAAAAGAAGAAGATGTTGAAAGCAGAGGAGGAGAACCCTCTTTGTATTATTCGAAGAGACTCACCATCCAGTCGTGTGGCCACTTCCTACTTACTTTGTCCCAAACTAAAATGGACAGTACACCCTCTGAGGCTTTGATGTAGCTATTTCATTATTTAGAAGGAGAGGGCTCTGAATAGAACCAAAGAGAATTAGAGAATTAAAGGAAGTGTGTGGCCCTAAACAAGGATGAAACATTGAGACTTACCAGGAATTTGTTTGAGACAAATTAAAAGCAAAAGAGTAAACAGTTTTAAGTAAGAAAAAGTTAATTGGATTCCCACAATGTTTTCAATCACTGTCACTCAATTTATTATTAGCCTTAGCAGGGAGGAAATACGTAACAAGCAATTATTATCCTGAGAGCAGCCCTTCAACACTGTCCATGTTTTTAATTCTTGACAGCACTTTATTTGGTTTGGTTTAAGTCAGAAGTTATAACAAGGTGTTCTTCTTTCCCAGATGTGTGGAAGTTGGGGAAAGAAAAAGGGAATAAAACTAGAGAAAAAGCAGTGACTGCATACATATGCATAGGTGTGTGTATTTTTAGGCTGAGAAAACCTTTCATGATCTGAATGTTAGAATCCAATCATAATTTCCCCATCTGTCTGATCATTCTTGGCTTCCATCGCTGCTCCTACCTGTGCTATTGGTATTTTCTTTTTAGAAGTAATGCATTTTCTATTTGTTTTGTTATTTGCCTGATTGTTTTTCTTATTTCCCTCTGTTCTGCCTTCTCTTGCTCTTGATATTTTATCTTCTTTTGTCTCTACCTCTCACCTCTCAGTCTGAATGATTGTGTTAGGTCACCCACTGGGCAGGTACTTAAAAAAAAAATAGTTCAGAAAGTATGTTCCTGGAGGCATCAAATTAATGAGTATCTCAAGGTCTGTGATACGGAAGGAGAGAAAGGAAGATGAATGAAATTAGAAGCACTGATTATTGGTGGCCTTAAGCATCAGTCCAAACATGAGTGTGTGCACGTGTACACACACACACACACACACACACGCACACACGCACACGCACACACACACACACACACACACACACACACACAGTCACAGGTTAACAGACCAGAGTAATGAAATGATGATTAGGGATTGATTCCAGAAACCATTGTAGACCCCTTTAGATTTTAATCTTTTTTTAAACAAAAGGCATTTTTTTCATCATGCTACAGAGAGATGACTATAGAAAGAAAAGAAAGTAATGCATTTTATATCTCCAAAGACCTTCTTTATGGTGAAAATGATGCTTTAGGTATTGTTTAAGAAATTGATGTCATACATCAGCTACAAGTTATATTATTTGTATATGTTTTTGAATGTTCATGCTTATTTGCCAAAAATACTTTAGATGTTCTTTTCCCCTCTGGAGTGAAGTATTATTCTTGTTTTTTACAAATATACATGGAATTCTCATGTGAACTTGTGGGAATATGGACATATGTTCAGCTATGGCACTTTGAAACATGCCGCAATATCCGGGGTAATGATCAAAATATTTAATGGCCGCTAAGGCATGGGCACCAACCAATTAGAGTAGACATTGGCTGAGAACAGTGTAAGTAAGAGTAGCTGTGCTACTGATGCCCTGAAGTGCATTAGCCTTGTGTATAATGGATAGAGGACCTCGTGGGATTAGTTGCTAACTAGGAGGTTGGGGTTAGTAAAATTTATTCTAATTCAACATTTGGGTAAGATGCTTTCAACTGGATTGATGTCCCATTCTTGATTACATATGATATATGGCTTTTCCAAATTGTCTATTGCATGGATTACATGACTAATACGAGAATTATAGATGACCTCTGTTAAGTTCCTATATTTGTGATAATAAGTGTATTCTATACACTTTTCAACTTGTGTAGTAATTTAGCTCCATCTCACTAGGGACAATATTAAATTTATATTGTGTCTAGTGTATTAACTCATATTAAAGTCATTAGCGATTAGAAAGAATTGTTTTTTAAATTCTCTCTCTTTTTTTTTTTTTACATCTTTTTAAAACTTGGGTTGGTAAGAAAAAAATACTAATGATTCTGCTTGCCTGTAGGTTTTGTTAATGGAGTAGAGGTGGGATTTTATAAACCTAATTGGAAATAATTTTAAAAGTAAACTGTAGCGTTAGAGAATAAGTTCCCACTCAGTTGTAAAGGAACAATAGCTTTTATGTATTTAACAATTGGTGTGATTTAGGCAATATTTATCCCAAGTGCTTTATATAAATCATCACATTTATTACTTACAATGATATTATAAAGTAAATATTATTCTTAAAATTGAATTCAGAGACTGATATATTCTACATTTGCTAATTCCACATCTTGCATATATATTAAACCACTCAGGAACAAGCACAGTATTTATAACATTGTTCTTGTCCCTTAAAGGGGGAAAACTGGGCTTTATATTGACAGGCTAACTTGGACAATGTAAGGCACCTAGCTCTCCATTAAGCTAATACGTGCAGACACTGAGTGAAAAGTTTAAACAGTTAATGAAAGAACTTCTGAATATTTCTGGTGATGGTGAGCTCACTCTTTTGCCTCCCTGATTTTAGTGCCAGGGCAGCCACTAAACTTCAAGGCAGAACCTGAATCGGAAACAAGTATTTTGCTGTCTTGGACGCCTCCACGTTCAGACACCATCGCCAGCTATGAACTGGTCTACAAAGATGGGGAGCATGGAAAAGAGGTAGGAGGACTGTGCTTTTCACCTCGTCGTCATTCTCTACACCCAAGCACTGCTCTCATTTTGTGTAATTGCCCAAGTTCTGTTAAAAGGTCAGATATCTACAGAGGACCTTGGTGGAAAAGATTTATTCATCAAAAGAGAAGCTTGACCAAAAAAACAGAAAGAGTATTTGGAGACTTGCTGGGGTTCGGACAAAAGAAACAAAAAACAGCTATTGTCTGTATTGGAAATTTCTTTTTTTAATTCTGGTTTCTAAGTTACTTATGGAAGTATCTGCTTGTAAAAGAATATACTCCTTGAGATTTGGGGATTTCCTTTCTTTGTTTTCTGCATTAAAATGCTTAAGTCACTGTTAACACATGACTAAGTGAGCTCCAAGGCTTTGGGTAGATGAATTTGTCTAAACTGGTTTCAGAGAAAGATGCCCCATAGCAAATGTTTGTTTGTATGCCAATGATTGTTTGCTATGAATGTGAAAATACATACATATATATATATATATATATATATAGTTTATGTTACACAAATAAAATAACAGATTGTGGAAGGCTAGAAATTGTTAATAGTTACTGAAAAGAGAAATAAAAATCAAAATAACTAACACATACATTAACAGGCACTATAATAATGGTTTCACACATATTGTCAATCCTTACAGTAGTGCTTTGAGTCAGCCTCTATTATTAATCTCTTTCACATATTATAACAAAATGGAGACACGGAAAAAATTAAATGATTAAATAATTTGCCCAGAGCCTCATACTACTGAATGGTAGAGCTGGAATTTGAATCTAGACAATTTCCAGAATCTATCTTCTTAACCATTAGGATACACCGGCCCTTGGGTATACTTTGAATAGATTCTATAAATCAGTATTAAGATACATCTAATATTTTCAGAAAGGGATAGTAATAAATATGTTTCTTTTGTTATCGTAAAACCCATTAAGGGGAACGTTAGGATAAAAAAGTTGGTAAAACTCTATGTGAAAACTCAATCCACCAAGCCATTTTGTTGTACCTCTTAGCATCCTTTATCTTAAAAATATCTTCACAAAGCAAAACAGCCCCTAAGTTCTAAAAAAAGAATACCTTTCTTAAACACTCACATACTAAATGAACTGTTACCAATTAACTTGTGGCTCATCATTTTGAATGCTATAATACATTAATATGCTACTGTAAACTTCTATTTTATTACATCTCTTTGAAGTGAGCAGAATCTCCAAAGACCAGGTTCTAAAAGCAATGCTTTTAGATTTAGCTAACAAAGCTGATACAAATTAATCACTCAAAAAGTTCTAGAACTGAAGTGCTGATATGTAACGTAAAGTACTCGTGTTACAGCTGTTGGTGTTTGTAATAAGACATAAATTAGCATTAAATTATTTTAAATACTTACCATTACCCAACTAAAAAACAAATAAAATAAAAACAGTTAAAGAGAGTGCCAGTCCTTTGGAAACACTATGGATACTTGACTATTGGCATACCTACTCTGCTTTACAATTGTTTATTTAGGAAATTCCTTTTTTTCTTGTTATTTGGTAAATCTAAAATTTCTGAAAATTTTGTATTTGCAAGCCAGAACACCCTAGGGGTGTTTTCTCTAGTTTTATATCTGAATTGCCCTTGACTGACTTCTGTTTGTGTGAACAGCAAATGCTATTCGATAAAAAGCCTTATAAGATTTTTGATGCCATTACTAGACTACATAATAGCATGCATTTTAAGGTTTACTACAGGCTCATGTTCAATCTGAGATTGACTACCCATAGATAGCTATATCTTTGCTAAAATGCAAAGGCAGATTTCAAGCATAAAAATAAGTTACCATATTCAAGTAAAAAAACCTTATTTCAAAAGTCCTTTATGATGTTAACAGTTATAGAAGAGTTTGTGATTTCTTTTTTCTAGCTGTAGGTTCCATATTCACAAAGAAAGGAAGTGTTAAAATTAATTTGAATCAACCTAGGGTAACAGTATAGTTTCATATACATTATCCATCTTTCTTCAGTAACTGACATCCGATTTTTATTCCCTCAGGCCTTGGCAATTCCAGATCTCTTTCATAACAACCTCACGTGAACTGTATGCTGGTTTCCATTGTTACTTCCGGCCATATTTTCTTTGCCCCTATTTACGTTGCAGATGGTCACGGGAGATGAGCTAGACATCTCTTCAAATGGAATGTTAGGCATAAGCCATTGTCAGGGGCGGGGGTCAGTTTCCATTGTGGGCAGTGTCACTGCAACAGACATGACTTAAAGGTTGAATGCATTCGTGGGTGGTGGGCCTCTCACTCCCTCTTATCTGATGCATTTGGAAAACTGTGTCATCGTTAGATAGATCCCTGAGTTCCTTTTTAACAGTTGTCTTATTTGTTGTAGAAACTTGCCTTTTAAACTGGGATCTTCATTACGTACTTCCCCTAGTAGAGTCCTTGATACTCACTGTTGATTATGTTTGTGATATTTTGATGACATTATAACCCTGATTACAGAAATCTGATGTTCTGGGCAGTGTGATAAAAATATATGCACTGGGCTTCCCTGGTGGCGCAGTGATTGAGAGTCCACCTGCCAGTGCAGGGGACGCAGGTTCGTGCCCCGGTCCGGAAGGATCCCACATGCCACGGAGCAGCTGGGCCCGTGAGCCATGGCCGCTGGGCCTGCGCGTCCGGAGGCTGTGCTCCTGCAACGGGAGAGGCTGCGGCAGTGGGAGGCCCGCATACCGCAAAAAAAAAAAAAAAAAAAAAAAAAAATATATATATATATATATATATATATATGCACAAATCTTAACGAAGATGACCAAGGTTCCTTGTTACTTATCCACAGCAACGGATTACCATTGAGCCAGGGACATCTTATAGACTGCAAGGGCTGAGACCAAACAGCTTGTACTACTTCCGTCTGGCTGCACGCTCTCCCCAAGGCCTGGGTGCTTCCACAGCTGAAATATCAGCAAGAACCATGCAGTCAAGTAGGTGTCTCTCTTTGCTTACTTTCTGCCCTTTTCTTCACTAGGAGGCGTTGCCAGCTCTTATCCCCACCAACAACAAACCTGCTAATTAATATTTAATAGTTGGTAGTCTCTATACTAGCAAGCGTCCAATTTGGGGGAGTAGAGCGCCATGACCTTGGTTTTCAGACTGGGTCCAAATGACAGATCCCATTCTCCCACTTCCAAAATTGAAAGACATTCAGGGAAGTTAGGAAACCTACTTGAGAAAAATGGGTAAAGGCGTTGGATGAGGTCCCATTTAATGAATTATAAAGCTGTAAAGCGAAATTCAGATTGAGAAAGCTGCAAAATAATCAGAGGAGGGCTTAGCAAACTAAAGAGGCAGCAAAAGACCAAACTTTTATCTTTTTTAAGCACACAGGTTTTAACTTTGCTGATGACCAAGTCTTCATGTCACGTATTTTTTTTTCCTAGTTTGTTGTTAACTTTGCAAGTAGTTCATGTGGAAATTTGGAACATTCACAGAAAATCTGTATTTGTACAAATTTAGGAACAATGGAATAATCACAAGTATATTTGCAATCCTAAATTGTATTTTGTTTCCTCAGGTTCAAATTCTTTTGGGGACTGTTACTCTAAAGCATAGTTGTGTTTATCACAATGGAGTTCATTGTGTCTAGGGACGATTGTTTTGCATAAAGTATTATATGGCAGGTTGTTTTTGATGGAAAGTTTGGTGGCTTATAATACTATTGTTTGCTTTTTATTAATAAGTTTCTATAATTAGTATTAACCATTTACCTTAAATTGAACAGTTTTATGGACTTATTTCCTTAGATTTTTAAAATATTTTACATTTTATATGTGATTTTAAAAATTTTTATGTCATTTTATCTAGTGACATAGATATGTATAAAATGAATACATTGAATTTTATAAAGAGAATGCTCTATTGACCTGATTTTTAGATTTATCAGCAAACATGAAATTTACATTTTTTTAGAAGATGAATTTCCTTTCATATAAGCAAGTCTTCCATCATTTCATTTTCTATAGATACTTGAAATCTTTCAGGGTTTTTGATGATAAAATTCATATTTTTCCTCAACACATGATTATTCATATGAAAAGCATTAGGATTCTGTTGCTTAGTCCCTTACTGATGATAGCTTATTCCCATAAAATTTCCTTTTTTAAAACTGAAGCATGTAAATCAATGCAGTATTGTATGTCTGCTTTGAATTCCAGGCAGGCTAATAAGTAATATTGCAGAAGGTAATTCTTAAAATCAGACAATTAAAAGAAATGTGACACGCTTTAATATTATATTTTGCATGGTTTACAAACTTGACTGTTTTGCATACGCACACATATATATTCATACATACATACTTACATACAAAGAGACAGAATGAACTTTTTATAGACACATCAAAAGCGTATCCACTCTTTATTTTATTAAGGTTTCAAGTGGTGCTACATATACTTTCACAGAATAGGAGGTCTGAAGGTAGGAATCTAGTGACAACCAAATCAGTTTTTTAAAAAGCGTTACAAATGAGTCTTTGCTGTTACATGAACAACTCAATTTATTATGAATGATAATGCATATAAAATAGTTTCATAATTTGAAATATAAGAATCTTTGGTCGGAATCAATAAAAATGATGTTCTTGGGATTTTGCAAACCTTATACCAAATATATAAGGCTGTTTTACGAGGATTTCCTTTTTGTCTGTACAAGGATCTTTTCATTTTGCTTGCCTGTAATGAAGAACACAAGACATGTAAATTAAGAAAGACTGATGGGGCTTCCCTGGTGGCGCAGTGGTTGAGAGTCCGCCTGCCGATGCAGGGGACACGGGTTTGTGCCCCGGTCCGGGAAGATCCCGCATGCCGCGGAGCGGCTAGGCCCGTGAGCCAT
Organism: Lagenorhynchus albirostris; assembly: GCF_949774975.1. NCBI lineage: Eukaryota > Metazoa > Chordata > Mammalia > Artiodactyla > Delphinidae > Lagenorhynchus > Lagenorhynchus albirostris. The sequence continues at coordinate 58,495,010 of NC_083101.1, read as the reverse complement.
GGCCGCTGAGCCTGCGTGTCCGGAGCCTGTGCTCCGCAACGGGAGAGGCCATAACAGTGAGAGGCCCGCGTACCACAAAAAAAAAAAAAAAAAAAAAGAAAGAAAGACTGATGTTCGTCTAAATAATCAGATACACCTGACACTACATAATATTAAGGCTCACAAAGTGTAAAGAAATACCCAAACTACATGTTCAAATACAAAAAATTAGAAATGATTTACTCATTCTACCATATATATTGCCTTATATCAAAAATATATATATATGCAAATATATATCATCCCAATTCTTTGTTCTTCTTTAGGAATATATATTATTAACTTTAAAAATAATTTATGATAACAGTCACATTGCTCTTTATTGCTTTTTTTTTCAAATAATGATATGTTTGATTTATTTGATGGAAAATAATTGCTCAGAAGGTGACTAGTTTATTTTAGAATGGGCAGGAAGAAAGTTTATCTTTTAACTCTTATGTAAATCCTACTTTATATGAATAATTATGTACAAAATGAAAGGAGCTATGTACAAAATGAAAGATAAGTCATATCTTTTCCAGATGGTTCTCAGGATTTTTTTTAAACAGTTCTTTTTAATGGCTGTGTTATTGACATTTTGTAAGGGATAGATGATTTTTATTGATTTTACCAAAATTTGCTGGTGGGATCTAATTCTTCACTAGCAATGGTGTCTCAAGAAGAGTTATAATTTTAAAAAAGCTGGAAGCTGACATAGGGTAAGTACAAGTTACAGTCAGAATCAACCAGCCTGACATTACCCTCGGGTAGGTAAATCCTGGACTATTCATTTTCATCCTTTATTGTTCTGCATGCTCACTGTATATGGGCTATGATCAATGTTAGATTAACACTTGTCATTAAAACTGGTCAGAAGACTCCGTTTTTCACATAGTCAGAGGGAACCCTTTTGTGTTTGTTGGGCTTTTATTTATCTCCCTTTTTAAAAAATTGGAATTGGTGGAAGGGCATCCAAGTTATTGCCACTTTTCACTCTTAAGAACCTTTTCACAAATGAATACTATGTAGGAATTGCCTTCATTTTAGAATGCAGTAGTGAAAGCTTGAAATGGCATCTCTTAAACATCATCAGACTCTCATGTAATAAATCTTGTACTGTTTGCAGCTTTTTTGAAGCTCGATAGTCTGTATAATAGGGCTGGGGAATACTGAGGGATTGTTTTAGAAGAAGAATTTAAATTGCAGGTAGGTAATTTTATTTGAGGCTCTGTTATCTTAAGGTTTCATTTTCACATATTCCCCCCACCCATTATTTAACAATTATTTTTGGTCATTTATTCATTTTTTGGTTTATTCATATTACTAAGCCAAGGTACATAAATTTATCTTTAAAAATTTAAGTTTCAAAGCCTTATTTTTGTTTTGTTGCCCTATTGTTCATTTATTTATTTTTGCCTTTTCTTTTGTTTTATCATTTTTTTTTTTCCAACCACTCCTGTCCTTTCACTCAAACCCTCCTTTAACTCAATACCAAAATAAGAGCCGTCAGCTCCTCCTCAAGACATTAGTTGCACCAGCCCAAGTTCCACTAGTATTTTGGTAAGTTGGCAACCTCCACCAGTGGAAAAACAGAATGGCATTATTACTGAATACTCCATCAAGTATACCGCAGTGGATGGAGAAGATGACAAACCTCATGAGATTTTGGGAATTCCTTCGGACACTACCAAATACCTTTTGGAACAGCTGGAAAAATGGACTGAGTACCGGATCACTGTGACAGCCCACACAGATGTCGGCCCTGGCCCTGAGAGCTTGTCCGTGTTGATTCGAACCGATGAAGATGGTACGTTGCCTCTGCTACGTCAGTTTGCACCCTTCTACCACAGTCTTGGTCTGCTGTCTTTTGATAGGCTAACAGTAATGCATTTTTCTCTGCTCATCTTTTTTACCCAGCAACACTGTAACTTCAGTGGTTTTTGCCGGAGACCTATCTTTGCTACAGCCTGGGCATTTTTTTTTTTTTTTAACTTTTTAAATCTCAACACTGTAATTTGCTTCCTTTTAAAAGAACAGTTTGCTCCTATGACCTGCATCTAAAGTCTTCTGCATATTTCTTGATTTTTGTAGTCACTTCTTTTACATTTTGAAGTTAACTTTTCAAAAGTGCCTTCTTATCTTCTTGTTGCCTTTTTGTCTTGCACATTTCAGAGACACTGATGCTCGACATTCAGTTTTTGGCATCTGTTGTATGGAATACCTTTGGTATGAGAAAAAAAAAGAAGAAAATCCATATAATCAAGAATCTTTTTTATTCGGCTAAAAAGAAACCTTGAAAACACACACACGCGCACACACACACACACAACAATCAACAACCAGTTTTTGTTATTATTTCAATGCTATACTTCTTTGTGCTTTAATGCTTTGAACCTCAAAGCATCTTCCTTGGCTTTTGTACATTTTTTACATGTTTTTCTATTTCTCTGATACTCTTTTTTTCTTCCATTTTTTTTTTTTTTTTTTTTGGCATCGGTCATGTTTTTTGATCTTTTCTTAAAAGGTAGAGCAGATTGGTTGAGCATTTTCCTTGGTTGAAAATGTTTGTATTCCACAAAGGAAACATAGTGGGTCTGCCTTTTTTTTTTTCTTTTTTTTTTTTTTTTTTTTGAACCTAAGTAAAGAAAATGCTCTGACTGGGTGGGACAAGTGCCTATAATTTTCTTTTATCCAATGATGTTGTTCCAGTTCCTAGTGGTCCTCCTCGCAAAGTCGAGGTAGAGGCTGTCAACTCAACATCTGTTAAAGTCTCATGGCGCTCACCTGTGCCCAATAAACAGCATGGCCAGATAAGAGGATACCAGGTGCATTACGTGAGGATGGAAAATGGTGAACCCAAGGGCCAGCCCATGCTGAAGGATGTCATGCTGGCTGATGCACAGGTAAGCCTCTGAAATTGCATATGTATATTTTTATAGGATACGTTTATTTTAGTCTGTACCTTAAAACAGACCCCATTTTAATTTTTTTGGCATGTTAAAATTCCTATACAAAATTCTAGCTTTTTTAAAAAATTGAATTACAGTTGATTTACAGTGTTGTGTTAATTTCTACTGTACAGTGAAGTCATTCAGTTATACATATATATACATTTACTTTTTATATTCTTTTCAATTATGGTTTATGACAGGATATTGAATATAGTTCTCTGTGCTATACAGTAGGACCTTGTTGTTTATCCATTCTCTGTATAATGGTTTGCATCTGCTAATCCCAAACTCCCACTCTATCCTTCCCCCACTGCGCCTCCCCCTTGGCAACTACAAGTGTGTTCTCTATGTCTGTAGTCTGTTTTGTAGATAAGTTCACAAAATTTTAGCTTTCAAAACACATGATCCATATTTACCTTCTCAATCAGAGTTGACTTCAAGTGAGGAAGTGAATTGAAATGACACATCTGATTAAAAACATGTAACTGTTTTCTTAAAATACAGATGTACGGCTCTACAGCTATATCTGAGTTTGCCTTTCTGACTTCAAAAAAATTGGTTGACTTAATTAAATCAAAGGGAAGAATTTCAAACAGCAATTTTGCTGATAAATCTACTTTCTGCTGTGCTAAAAGTATTTGGAACTAAGCTGATCTAATTTCTAAATGTATGATTTCTGCCACTGAAGAATAGACATTCTAATTCAGGGAAGGGTATCCAGATAGTATTTTATTTAGTATTTCTTTGCCAAATTACATATCTAATGAAAATAATTGTTTCATTTCCCAGAAAATGAAGATAATGACAGTGATAAAAATTAGAGTTTCTCAGGGTATTGATGAGATCCCCTGTGCTGAGCCAAATTAAGAAATCTATTAAGAGTAGTTGAGAATGTGAGAAATTCTACCAACCCTAAGGCAATGATTTACAACCATGTAGTCACGATTTGGTTTTGTAATATGTTGTTTAAAACAGACATTAATTTTTTTTTCAGTTTTTAAAAATAAATTAGAAGTGATTCAAAGACAGCACCATAATAAATCTACCTATACATATTTTTCTGAAAGGGAGGGGAAGATTTCAGTTAAGAACTGCCCTACTGGAGATTATACATAACCCATGGACTGGTTTACCTATGCTTGTTCCAATAGCAATGATGTATTAGGAATAGGGGAGTGCTTTGCTTATCCAGCAAATTGGTAGCCGGGCATGGAAATGGATGGGATTAGTGAAAATTGGAAGTGAAAATTTGAAGCTATTTCAATTGAAAATTCCTTCCTTTGTATGAAAGTGGGGAAGATGATGAACAAAGTTGAAAACTGCTGTGCCAGATTGCCAGATTTTGCCTTCTTTTCTCTGTGAAGATAACAGGGCTGTAAAGGGCCCTGTTTTTTTACCCCAATGTCTTTACTCCAAAGTCTTAATATAATCAACTCACAAAGGTACTTATGTTTGCTTCAGTTTCGAAACATTCTAACTAAAGGGGTCTGGCTTAGTGACTAATTTATCTTCCTCAAATCCAGTTGTATGGTTTTGGTTTAAAGGCCATTTCTATAAATTTAGTTGGAAATTCATAGTGTCCCTTAAGACTCTGGAAAAGGACCACTGACTTGCTTTTTTGTAAATATTTATTTTGCACTGCCCATAAAATAGAAAGTTCTTATAGTATAAAATTAATAAGGCCCTAACTGCTTACGTTTTATTTGGTACATCTGCAATTATGAGAAATAAAATGATACGACCGTCATGCTTTGATGTCCTTCTTCAGTTCATAGATAATCTTACATTATAGAACTGTAGTTCTGTTGCTGTTGTCATTGGGAATATCGTAGTTAGTGAAATGATATGATACAAAATGGCTTAAATATCAACTCAATCTTTTTTTTTTCTCCTCTTCTACTTTGGCTTTTCTTTATTATTTTGCTGACTTTCTTTGTGGTGTTGTTTTGGTTTTTGGTTTGTTTGGTTTTTGCTCATTTCATGTTCTCTTTATTCATTGAATTTTTTTTTTACATCTTACAGGACTTCACTGAGACTGTACATTTTCAATATTAATGAAAGATGTTAACCTAAATAGTGACTTGAATTGTGTAACCTAGGTAGAAATCAGAATAAATGTCACAATGTAGTGTGCATCAGCTTTTTGCTATGCCTTATTAATTCATTCCAATGAACCATGCATTAAAAAAAATTAGCCAGTTTTAATAACAACATAGAACATATTTACTTTTAACTTCTCAATTAGGAATGAAGGTGGCAGCATAACACACATATACTCTTTGGAATTATATTGTATACACCTCTTCATTTGCTTATTTCTTCTATTTTTTTAATCTAAGGAGGGCACCATTGCCTTTATCAGGCTACAAATGTCTCTTCATTTCTTTTTATTTTGTTTCCCTCCTCCCCAACCTTCTTAATCTCAATCAGTGGGAATTTGATGATACTACTGAACATGTGAGTAATTTTTGGCTGCTTTTTCAAAACAGATTATAAATGGTTGTTGTTTCTTATACCCATCTTTCATTTATTTGTACTGTGTCATCACAATTTGCTTGGATGCATGAACTAACAAATTATTTTTTAAAGTACTTCCACTATGTGGTATACTTTTCATTTTGGTTTTTGTTTTGGGAAATTGCTGTGATGCTATTGATTGCATAAGAAATATCATTAGTTTGTGTTGTTTTGGTGGCTGCTACTAACTCTGCCTTGTGACACAGTTAGAGGAGGCATGCTTTAAGTGGAGGTATCACAGACGAGAGATGTTAAATAAGTTTGTTCTGGGCTGCTCATAAATCCTGCTCCAGAGTTACATATTCAGTGCATAACATGACCTAGATATGGCACTAATTAACTCTATCTAGAAATGGCAATTCTCTGTTGTACCCATACAAATTTGAGTGAAATTGCATGAGTCATGCCTAGAGGCAGAAAGTATCTTACTTAGTGAAGAATTTTCTTTTTTAATATTTTAGTGAATGGACTGTGTTTTTTATTGAGAGTTTACTATGTGTAAGGTACTGTGGAGGACACAAGACGTGACACCTGCCTTCTAAGTGCTTACAGTCCAGGTGCCTAGGAAGGTTATAAAGTTGAAGAAAAGTTCCATAAAATACAACAAAAGCGATGACCTCAAGCAATGTATCATTCATTAATATTTGAATGGCAATATCAGTAAGAGCTGTGAGTTCAGAGACAGTGGACCAGGCTGGTAGAAGTCCTGAAACTTATTTGAGAACTTAACTGATGAGTAGGGATTGAAGAAGTAAAAGTGTCTGTCTGGGTATGTTGGTGAGTTGGAGGTAGGAATGTACTTTTAAAGGTCAGCACAGCAGAAGCAGTCAGTCAAGAGTGTGATAATAGGTGACAGTGAGCTTGGCAATTTGACAGGACTGAAGGATTCAAGTTAGTAAGTTAACTAAATACTACTAAGAGATTAAATTTTAATATAATGTTAGAAAAACCTAAAGTGTCAAGCTAAAGAGCTGGTCTTTAACTCTTCAGTCCTGGAGAGGTATAAAAAATTATTAAAAGGAGCAAAAAGATAATGGCTGGTGGGAGGTATTCATTTGTTTAGTAAATTTTTTTTTTGCCGAAACACAGGGCTCTTGTAGGGATCCTTGGTAAATATGATGGTCAAGCTATCACTCCTCATGAAATTGACAGTGTAGCAGTGTTTTATAAACTTCTTTGACAATGACCCATAGTAAGAAATGCATTATATGCCATGACCAATTCATGCATATGTTTAAAATAAAGGTTTTACAAAACAATACCTTACCTTTAAATATATGCAAAATTTAATATTCAAGTATATTTCATTTGTTTAAAAAGCACTGGTCTTGAATGGCTAAATTGATTTCATGACCTACTAAATGGGTCATTACCTGAAGCTTAAAAATCAATAATTTAATGGATAGATTAGAGGGGAAAAAAAATACAGTAGACAGGGAAACAGAGTTCTTTTCCTAAGTCGTGAAGTAATAAAAAATTTTTAAAAAGTTGAGCATCAGAAATGAAAAAGGGACAGTTATGATCAATGTCTTAAAGGAAGAATGGACAAAAACATACTAACTAGCTAAGAGTTTGAAGAAGAAATAGAGACCAAAGATGACTCATAAGTTTTGAAGATGCTCCACCATTTATTAAAATATGGAAGTAAGAAGGGGAGTCTGCTTCCGGGAATGACGTTTAAGCTTTAGTTAAGTTGAAGTGGAGGTAACACTTGATAGTCAAAGGAAAACGTCCAGCAAATATTTACAATGTATTGGGCTGGCCAAAAAGTTCACTCGGGTTTTTCTGTAAAATCTTAACGGAAAAACCTGAACAGACATTTTGGCCAACTCAATACATGCCCTTGGAGCCCTGGGGGAAAGTCAGGGCTAGAGATGAATTTAGGATATAGGCAGAAAAAATTCTTTAAGTTTTAGAGATGGATCCAGTTCTTTTTTTTTTAGGACTAGAGAGAAATGCAGCAGATGAGTGACTGTGACAGAACATCTGGGAATGCCAGCTTTTCACAAGCAGGGCCAGGAAGAAGTCAAGAAGGGGCAGATGGGCTAGGAGAACAAAAACAGAGTGAGGAGCTGTGGCCCTGATATCAGTCACACTACCCCAGACAGAGGGTGTGGAAACCACTGAGTAAACAAGTACGCCCACAGCTTAAAGAAAATGTAAACCAAGAGGTGATGTGATCCAGTCAGAGAGAGGTGTGTCCAGCTGAGATTAGACCATGACAGAGGGCGCGAACCTTTTTTTTTTTTTTTTTTTTTTTTTTGCGGTACGCGGGCCTCTCCGGTTGCGGAGCACAGGCTCCGGACGCGCAGGCTCCGGACGCGCAGGCTCAGCGGCCATGGCTCACAGGCCCAGCCTCTCTACCGCATGCGGGATCTTCCCAGACCGGGGCACGAACTTGTGTCCCCTGCATCGGCAGGCAGACTCTCAACAACTGCGCCACCAGGGAAGCCCTAGACCATGACAGAGGGCGCGAACCTTTTGAGTGGCACTACTTACATTATCCTATCACAACCTGTATGAGAGGAAGGACGTGTGTGGTTAACCCCAATTTTATGAATGAGAAATTTATAGAAGGCTCAGGGTACATAAATTGCTTGCCGCACGATTTGGTGATAGAACCAGGCCTCGCTTCTTTTTCCTCCTAGCCTGGCCTGCTTTCATCAGTAATTCTGTGATATCAGGGGGACCTTGGAAACAATAATGTTGGCATTCACCCATCATAATTTTGGGAATCGCCAGTGTACCATCATTTTAAATGCCGCTCTCCAGTGGTTCACTTGGTTTTTATATTCTCTGTAATGTTAGTGAAACCATTCCTGAAAATAAAATCTCTCTCCCAGATTTAGTCTATTCATCTGACAGCATAGTATTTCCAGTGGCTCTTCAGGATAGTATCTGATATTCTTGAATTTCCACACTGGTGATATTCCTACACGTTCGAGAAAAGCATATTGTCGAAAGCCGTCATCCCTGGGATCAGAGTCAACCAGTGAGTTCTATGGTGCCCATTACAGCCTTGCACAGAAAAATCCCACTGTTTTTCACACAATCTAATCCATTCACTAAACTCTCACTTGCGTTGTCTTTAGATGCTAAAGACAATGACGTTCTATATTTTCTTAAATTTATCTGTATTCAATTTGAAAACATAGCTGTGCTAAAAATCTGAAAGGTTTTGTTTTTTTTTTTTTTTTTTGCTGTGCGTGTATGTAGCAGCAAGGAAAATATCAGAACAAATTGATAGCCAGCACTCTATTTAAAGAGTCGTGTAACTTCCAATGTAGAAGAACAGTTCTATGATTATCTTCTCTTATAGCCACCACAGCTTTGGGTCCTTTACTAAGAGAAAACTAAGAGTTTTGATAAATAGTTTGTGATATTCAACATTTTCTACATTGTCGGAATTAACTGAACACCTATTCGCGATGTAGTAGAACAAGGCCTGTTAATGTGGTTTTATGGCCGGGCCTCCAAATCATTAGAAAATTCTCCTTAGTTTATAATGATTTTAGTCCATAGCCTGTAGAACTGACCAATAATATGCTATTTGAGTCCTAAGAAGCTTCTCTGGCTCTCTGGCTATCGAGGGCCAACAGGTCAGCCATTTGGTAAAATATTGACATGGTAATGATACCTACTGTTGGGCATCAGCCCCGTCAGCAGTCTGAGGGCCAGGCTACAGTGCAGGCACATGGAGAGCAGCTGGCATATCACAGCAGCTAGAGTATGGATTGCTCACTACAAGCCACACGTTCTTTTAAGTGTTTACCCAGTATAGCTCATTTCATCTTTTAGTAGCCCTAGGTGGTCCTAACATTCCAACTTTCACATGGGAAACTGAGGCACCGACGGGTTAAACTCACTTGCCCTGAATCACCAAACTAGTAAATAAGGAAAGCCATGTTTCAATTCAAGAATTCAGGAGATCTGACTCCAGGTTTTGCGGTTTTGACTACTACCCCTTAGAGCTGCCTCTTAGGATGGCTGAAGACCCCACTTCAGTGTCGGCATGAAGACAGGTCATCCATAGCGTGAGCTCTAGGCATGAAACTTCCGGTGCTTGGCATGGCTGCAGGGGATGTTTACGCATGCGCAGAAGGAAGGCGGCTGCCTTGATTGCTCCCCCAGGGCGTTTGCAGTGTACGTTCTGAATCAATGTTACTCTCCTGTGTCATTTCAGGACATGATTATTTCTGGGCTACAGCCTGAAACTTCCTACTCCCTGACTGTCACAGCCTACACCACCAAAGGAGATGGAGCTCGCAGCAAACCCAAGCTGGTGTCCACCACTGGGGCAGGTAACTGTATCTGTGCATATGTGTATCTTGAATACGTTCCCGGCAACAATAAGGGTAATTTTCCAAATGGTACAGGTGGTTTTGGTCAGAGGGAAAAATGTACAATGGTCAACTTTAGTGATTTTTGATACATAGTTCAGAGGGTAAAAATAACTGAATAACCATGCTTCACCCAGATTATTCAATCACTCATTCAGCAAATATTATTTGAGCACCTACCATGTATCGGGCACTATTTCCAGTACTTTGATAGAACAATCAACAAAACAAAAAGACTGACCTCCTGAAATTTATTTTCTGACTAACATAATTAACTAGTGAATAAATGAGTTTTATAATAATAAAATGCCAGGAAGTGATAAATTATCAAAATAAAGGTGTGTGGGCATTAAGGATGGGGCAGTCCCTAAGGACTGTTTTAGAAAGAGTGATGGGAGATCTCTTAGGGGCAGGGTATTTGAGCTGAGACTTGAAATACATGAAGGAGCAAGTCCCACGAGGGTCTGGAAGGCAGAGCATCTAGGGAGGGAAATCACGTGACAGCTTCACCCCCTCGCCCCAGCAGCAAACCTTGTTAGAAGAGCTGCCGTCTTGAACTGGGTTGATGACTTAAAGGTGTTTTTTTTTTTGTCATTTTCTCCTCCTCACCCCTTGCTGTGGGGATTCTAAAGAGGACAAATTGCACCAAAGATGGGAAACAGAAAAGAGAATGAAGAAAAGCAAAAAGACTAATACCAGATTGCTCCTTTCTGAAGAAAAAAGCTTCTTAATGCTATTTAGTCTCACTTTGGTTGGCCACATTAGGAAAAGAGCATGTTGGAAGACCTGACATTGTAAAACCAATAAATTAAGAGATAATTACAGAAGGAATCTTCTTCAGTCCCTTTATGTAGAAATCTCCTGTGGAACATTTAAGCTATGATTTGATTTATTCCTCCTGAATCACTTCTTGCACAACTTTTTAGGAACACACCTCGATGTAAAGGCATAAAGCAAGGAACAGCTGTGAGGTTGAGGACCCTCCTGGGTGCTGTGCTCACGGCCAAATTTGTCTAAATGTCATAAGATTTGCCTCGCTTATATCCCGCCACCTGGAATTGCCTCAAGCAGCAGGATTACAGATGGCAAAACTCCTTCAAGGCAAAATCTTCTGGGCCTTTTATTTTAAAATACCATTGTATCAAGTTTATTCAGTACCCTGCATAGGAGATACGGTGCATGTTCAGTGGGGACATGCTGACTGTCTAGCTATGGAATCAGCCTCTATTGGAATGTAGACAACCGAGGGTAAACCCCTGAAATTGAACCCCAAAATGAAGAAAATACATTTCCTTCACCCATATTTATAACTGTGTCTTAATAAGCCTGAAATGTCTTACATGAAGCATCAAACTCCTGTTGCCCATAAGATGGGGAGGTCCTATAATGAGGACAAAAAAGTAGAGGTTTTATCGCGAAGGGATGCGAATCCTAGAACAAGGAATGATATTGCCTATTTTAATGTCACTAAGATTAGCTCATCACTTTTTAGTCACCATACGGAACATTATTTAGAATTGTGGATCTTATATACAGAATTATTTTGCAATACACAATTTTGCATTCACAATTTCAGATCTTTCTTAATCAATGGAGACTTGGGTATTGAGGAAATGCTTATAATTTAGATGTCTGCACATTTATTTTCTTGAGACCTCCCTACTGATCCTGGGTGGGAGATAGGAGAATCCAGATGTATAATCCTTCTAAGGATTCTAGTTTTCTTTGCTGCCAACCTATAGTAAAAAACCATTCTAAAGTCATTATTGAACAGATTAATTTGCTTTGTTTTATATAGTATTACAAAAATCCCTTGTATTTATATAACTATGAAGAATTACTGAGTTTATCTCACAGATGTGAGCTCCTAATAACCCCAATTATAAGGGCATTTAGTTATAGCTTCCATGGAGAATTCAGGAATTCTCGTGAAATTTTATTTTAATAGTAAAATTCCTGGTTTTAGGATATGTTTCTGCATAATACATTGTTTCTAGAATCTGTGAAGAATCATATCTTTGAAATAAAAACACAGGCCATAACTTAAGCAATCCATGTAGGATTCATGTAACCTGAGGGATGCTTTTGAATAAAATGTTGGCTTTTATGTTTCAATGATTATGACATTTTTGTAGTTTCTTTGTTAATACTCCCATTGCTCTGTATCATGATAATTGGTCTACTGCCTGAAATCTTGTGGTTTTAGGCATATTCTTTGGTTTGAAATTTTCTCTATATTTTTACATGAATTTCACTACTGTACTGAGGAGCTATGTTTAAGGATGAGAGAAAAGATGACAATGACATAGAGAATTTGGAAGTAATAGGCTTAGGTTCAGTCATTTATGATTGTTGCTACTTAGGTGCTAAGTTAAATTGAAGCTAAGTTTAGAGCCATTGGGACTGAGTGCCTTGGTTGATCTCCAATGATTGCTCTTACTAAGAAGAAGTAAAGGGCAGCACATGTGTACCATTTCTGAAGTCATGAGAGATTTTTAAGAGGAAGAATACAGTAAGGAGATAAGAATAATCAAAAGGGAGAAGAGATTATATGTCATGACATAAGTTAGAGTTAGCTTATTTACTGTGCAGCTGGGCCTTCTTCTTCCAATAAGTTCACTAACACACTGCTAAAAATGACCTCCAACTCCCAGAGTAAGTATTTAAGACTCTTTCCTTTTGCCAATCCTCCAGTTCCTAGGCTGGAGTAAGCAGTCCCACTGACCCTGCCACTGCATGGCCTTTAAAAGTGGTCCACACAATATCCCTAAGGCATTAGAACCTTGGACCCAACTCCACATGCAGCACCATCTACTGGTCCTCTTCATTTCTCTACCTGGAGTATGCACTGATCAGAGGACAAGGACCCTGCATTATCCATCTTTTATTTTCCCACCCAAATGCCTACATGCCATTACATAAGTCCTTACATTAAAGCGAGGAGTTGGTAAATGTTTCATACATAGAATTTCTGGAAGCCAGGGATGGAGTGGGTTTCATTGCCAATACGTGCAGTTTGGGAGAATTCTTTTTAACCATTCATGCAGTGTTGTAGAACTCTCCTCATTCCTTTTCCCTTTTTTCTACTTGTTACTCCCTGGATGAAATACCACAACTGTCCATAAAACCCTTACCCTAGCTTATTTAAACTGCATCTACTATTCACACATTTGGGGAGATTTTAGGTGTTCCCTTCATGTGGCTAACCTCTCCTGAGGCAATGCTGGGAGTTCTTCCTCTGGCTGCCTCAGCTTTCATTTCTTTCTTGACTCCTTCACTAGTGCATCTTGTTGCTTCCAGGCCGATTGTCTCATAGTTTTCAGGCTCAGTGAAACTTCTGCCAGGGAAAGGAGTGGCTGTCTTGGCAGTGGAGAGCAGACTGAGGTGCTCCTGGCACAGCAGTGGGAACCAGTAGATCAGAACTGACGCTCTTACTTCTAGAGCATTGCTTTGATTTCATGGTACCAAGCCCACAGTGTTTATATCCCAGAACAAGAAAGGGCATGCCAGCATCATAAACAAAAGGCATTAGTGCAACCTAGGCTTTGACTATCACAGAAGAATAGATGTACATTTTCATAAGGCCATGAGATCTTTTTTTCTTATAATTTACGAGTTTGTTAAATTTCTCCAAATTTGTACCGTAGCAATATTATGAAGTGAAACACCAGATAATAAAAGCATACTCATATATGGCTGACAAATATTATTACAATCCAACCTATATTTGTGGTTGCAGGAAATTTTAAATTGTTTTATTTATCCTCCCTTTACATGCATCTTATAGAAACAAGGTGCAGAGTGTATTTACTATGATGCAGTTCTTCATAACCAGAATTTTGAAAACTTTCGATAAATATTTTTAATAAAACATATTGTCCCTGGAAAATGTGGAGACCTAATTGTTATGTTTTTCCCCAAAAGTTTCAACCAGGTTTTGTTTATTGAAGGATGTATTTTCTGCTGAAAGGCCCATTTTTTTCTCAGCAGAGTCTCAAATGTTTAAATCTTGACGTCATTGATATTTTAATGGGCAAATCATGTAAATACTATACACACATAGAGAGAAATTGAGGATGCTTGCCAATATCTATTTTAAAGTGATTTTAAATGAAAATAATTTTAAATATATTTAAAATAAAAATAAATGGAATAATTCAAGCACTCACCAACTTATGAACGGGTTTGTTCTGAGAGTTTCGTAGTTGGTTAGTAAGATATCGGATACACCTTTCCATGAGAATCAGTGAGTCTTCAGTTTTTGGTTTGGATTGGTTTGGTTTCTGGGTCAACCTTCAACACGTGTACATAATTGCCATTAAAAACTTCAGGAACTATTTTCCCACACATGATGAACCCACTTACTATGAACGTATCCAACACGTGAAACAAAACTATTATATTACTTCATTGGTTAAGGATAGAAATATCACAAAGAATTTGTTCTTGGACAAAGCACACCACTTCTGGGGTCTGAAATATATAGTGAGCAGGTTAACCGAGTAAGTTTTGAAGTTAATATTCTGTATATTATCTCAACACCTTTCTAGTTTGTTTTTGTTTTTAACTTATATCTGCATACCTATGATACTATTTTTCATTGCCTGTGTATTTTTCATTGCCATTAGTGTAAGCTTTCCTCCCTTTTGACCATATTTTCTCCCCTTTCTATTAACTTATTTTTAGTTCTGGTAATACTCTTTTCCCCTCCCTCATCTTTGGACTATTTCCAAAGAAACTCCTGGCTCTGTGTTTTTTACCACTGTCCTTGTCTGTGGATTCCAGGAAGAATTATTGTGTGTTAAAAAAAAAAAAAAAATACGGTTGTAATAATACATTGAGTATATTAGACCTATTCACATATCTAACTTATTTAGCTTGAAAAGAAATTATGTACTTAGCCCCTGACCACAAAAACCTTAATATTCTGATTATTAATAATTATTATTATTAATGAAATGTAAAATACTGTTCTAAGGCTTTTACATGCATTTCCGCATTTAATATTCATAACAACAATATGGTGTAGGTCTTAATATAATTCCTATTTTACTAGATGCAAAACTTGATGAGAATGACTGGTGTGGATGGTATAAACAAAAAATGCAAATTAGATCCACAGTAAGTCAGAGCAACATTATTTTACATTACCTTTTTTTTTAAACTTATAATCAACATACTAGTTAAGTTGTTTGGGCCATGGATTCAGCCAGACCTATGTTTGTCTCGTAGCATCCTCGCTTAGTACGCATCTAACTTTGCACAGTTTTCTATCTCTCTGTTTCATTTTTTTATTATACAAAGTGAAGATAATAACTAAGCAGGGCACATAGGAGTGAAGGATGTAAATCAAGTGAGATACTACATGTAACGTTCTTAGTACAGTGTCTGGTACATTGCATGGACCCAGTAATTAAATATATTTTAATTATTATTCTTATTAGCTGTACCTAACTGGCTAATCCTTACTGAGCTTCATTTCTCTGCGGCATGAACCCTCTATGTGTTAAGATTCGAAATGTGAAGATGTTTAAAAAAATCTCCTTAAATTATCATTTCAATAATAATTCCTATTTTCTGTCCATTATCAAATTCTAATATCTCACCCTACCTTAAAAGAGTATGAGAAGGAGCATGTTTCCACAAAGGCATATAGACCGAGCCTTGGCTTTGTTTATAAGTAAAGGCATGGGAATGCCCATGGAGTGGCATTCCCGTTCATCAGTGATTGAAATGCAAACACCCACGTAGGGTGGTCTCACCACTCCCTCCTGTGTGCTCCAGTTCCAGGGAAACCCCGGCTTGTGATTAACCACACTCAGATGAATACCGCTCTCGTTCAGTGGCACCCCCCCGTGGACACATTTGGACCCCTCCAGGGCTACCGTCTAAAATTTGGCCGGAAGGATTTGGAGCCACTCACTACTCTGGAGTTCTCTGAAAAAGAAGATCACTTCACAGCGACAGACATCCACAAAGGAGCATCGTACATCTTCAGGCTCTCAGCCAGAAACAAAGTGGGCTTTGGGGAGGAGATGGTGAAGGAGATTTCTGTTCCAGAAGAAGTCCCAACTGGATTCCCTCAAAACCTCCACTCAGATGGCAGCACGTCAACCTCTGTCCAGATATCTTGGCAGCCACCTGTCCTGGCAGAGAGAAATGGCATCATCACCAAGTATACCCTTCTTTATAGGGATATCAATATCCCTCTTCTTCCAATGGAGCAGCTTATTGTTCCAGCTGACACCACTCTGACACTCAGTGGCTTAAAACCAGATACCACATATGATGTAAAAGTACGTGCTCACACGAGCAAAGGCCCCGGGCCATATAGTCCCAGTGTCCAGTTCAGGACACTGCCTGTGGATCAAGGTAGGATTTGTCTGCTTACGGCCTTTCTCCCTTAAAGGAATGTCGGTCTTTGGAAATCAGTATTTTGAAGCTATAAATAACTGATCGGCCCATTCATATTAATAGGTTCAGCAAAAGCAAAAAGGTAAAGTATGTGAAACTTAATATGTTTTGGATGCCTTAGATTTCAGTTAGAGAATGCCAAGCAAGTCTGGCTGACAGCACCCCAATGTTCTCAGGTAAGGAAAACACAGTATAGTTGACTGAATGGGAGAGAAAGGAGAGATCTTTATGAGAATGAGGTATTAAAAATGAATGCTCTTAACAGGTAGGCAAATCACACTTCTCTGTCTGATCAAAGTAGATGGCATCTAGCTTAAGCCCTCCTGTCCATGGAAAAGGACGAGTCATACGTTTTTAGGAGTAGTTTAAATACACTGTTTTTCCTTTTCCAGCAGTGTTTGCAAAAAATTTTCATGTCAAAGCAGTAATGAAGACTTCAGTGCTACTGTCTTGGGAGATTCCAGAGAATTATAATTCTGCCATGCCTTTCAAAGTAAGTTGTTTTCTAATGTGTAAGAAGATATCACTGGTAAAAGTGGAGGGGGCAGGTCACTTGGGTAAGTTACTTACAAAGCATACAGACTGCTTTGAGTCAGCCACACATACTTGTTATTCTCTCTGTGGCTTTCACATAACAGACTGAGTCTGGCTCTTTGGCAGTGTGACCTTTCCCCTCTCAAGAGAAGGCAGGAGCTCAAACCCAGGGCCGGCATTCTTTGTGGGTCACCTAGCACTTCCAAGTTGAACTTTTTACATCTAAGCTAATGCTTTTGTTTTTTCATCAGGAAATGAAATTTACATGGTTTCTACCTGTTTGTAATGCAGTATCCTGGGATTTAAGTAGTTTGTTAATTGGCCTGAATTCTTTGAATATTTTAAACTTTAGTTTCCCATTGAGAGATATTGGCAAATGTTAGCAAGAAGTTCAAGTCTGTGAAAGAAAGAATAAAGAGAAACATTTTTGAAAGTAAAAATATATTTGGGAACAAGAATGGAAGCGTTTGGGAAAAAGTGGTGTGGATGATGCATTAAAACCTAGAATATTTCACAGACAACTGACGGGCCACATACTGTTAAGATATTGTACATTTCTTTGTGTATTTTTGATAGACTTAGAAACATTGTATCATTACACAATAAGAAACAAAAGAAAATTGATGCCATCTCTAGAATTTATTAGCACTTACGGGCTTAGGAAATGCCCCAAATTAGAAATGACCCATATGTATTTTCCATAAGCAAGTACCATATTAGTTAGAAAATATTCATTGCCTGACTGATAACCAAATCTCTTTGATTGATCGTATCTCTCTAGATTCTTTACGACGATGGGAAAATGGTAGAAGAAGTGGATGGCCGAGCTACCCAGAAGTTAATTGTCAACCTGAAGCCTGAGAAGTCATATTCATTTGTGCTGACAAATCGTGGCAACAGTGCTGGGGGCCTGCAGCACAGGGTAACCGCAAAGACTGCACCAGATGTTCTACGTACCAAGCCTGCCTTCATTGGGAAGACCAACTTGGATGGCATGATTACCGTGCAACTGCCCGAAGTACCTGCAAATGAGAATATAAAGTAAGTTGATCGAAGGTTAGGGCTGAAGGATAGAAATGCATGTAAGCAAGAAAAAAAAGGTTAAATCTCGGGAATATGTGGTTATAAAAGACTATATTGCTGTATGTAGAGTGAGAGTCTTCTGCACAGGCTCATAGTTTTGTTATTCAAGTTCTGTTGCATTGTGTTCTAGAGTTCATTGTGACACAGATTCTCATCACTTTAACATTAATGAGAGCGTTTCTTTACGTTCCAGAAATGGTATAATTTAGGAGAGATAGACAAATAGAACATGAACCTTACCATAAAGAAGTTTACGTCGTGGTGTATAGAATAATGTGAATAGTCGAATAACTGATATTTGGCGAGTGTTACTCTAATGGTGAGGAATTCTTAGAAAATACTACAATGCTAAAAGAAACTTTAGGAAATTGGATACAAAAAAAAACAGTATAAGACACTGCTGTTTTACATGTGTGCTGAAAGATGGGAGAAATTTCAACAAGTTAAAGTTCAGAATGACGTTAGAAGAAACATGAAAACTAGAAAATGTAATTTTTTCTGGTTTGGATGGAGCACAGTGTAGAGGCCAATGGGCCTGAAGTGGAAATTAAATCCAGTCCACTAAGTAGTTTTTTGGTTGTATATAGCTGGTTGATGGTAGCCAGTAGAAGAAAAAAAGTGTTTTCACCAAAGTATATTGAGTACTGTGGTAGACCCTGGAGAACAAAAAAAGAGGATGTGGTCCCTGTCTTCAAAGAGTTTACCACAGAGTGAGGAATACAGAGAAATAGACAGATGCAGTATGTGCTAGCGATAGAATCATACTCTATCTGAAGAGTAGCTAATCCAGAATGAAATGGATCAAGAAAGTTTCTGAATTTAATCTTGAAGGACCGATAAGAGGCATACAAAAAAATCAGAGGAAGGAAATCGTACGCAAAGGCTCATTAGTAAAGGAAGCAAGTGATTCTGTAAGGCATGTGCTCAGAGAGCCAGGGCAATAGTAGTGAGAGGCAGGTATACAAGAGGGAAGTTGTGCTCAGAAGTTGGAACTGTATCCTATAGATAGTGACAGTCCATTAAAGGGCTTTGTGCAGGAGAGTGGCATGATATCATCTGTGTAATACCTAAGTTTCCTTCTTTGCCATTTTAGGAAATATTTATTGTGTGTCTGCTGCATGTTAGGAACTGTGCTCCCGGCTTGGGATAAGACTAAACCCTTTGTCATTTCTTCTACCCCACATGATCAAGTTTGGATGAAACTTGCTATGAAAGGTTTGAAGGTCAAGCAGAGGCATTTCTACATAGTTCATGGATGGTTGGAGCCTTTACATTTAGTAGCAATCTGGTGACATAATGTAGGAACGTTCTTAGGGAAGATGGCTCCTGAAGGCATGTCAGAAGGATTGGCGCACCACAGAGAAAAGTTTTGGGCAGTCATTGTGCGGTTAGTTGACTCTAGGCAAGTAACAAGATTCTGAAGTGAGATGGTGATGGTGGAAATGGGATGCAGAGGCAGACAGAGAAGTAGGAATTGGCAGCTGTCTTAATGGAGGGAACGAGGCAGAGGAAAATGTCATAGATGACTCTGAGGTCTGAGATTGGATGACAAAATAAATGATGCTGCCATTCATCCTGAAGGATGAAAGATCAGGAGGAAATTAATGAGTTTAATTTTGTGTACATTTTACATGAGGTGTCAGTGAAATCAGTCTCCATTTACATGAGTCTCCATTTTTGTCCACTCTTCTATCATTTAGAAAACTAAAAAGAAGAATGGAATATTAGTGTGATTTTGATTCCAACAAAATTTAGTATGAAAGGGAGATTTTATTTTGCTATTGTTTAAATATTCTATGGATATTGTTTGATCTCCCACCATAGTTCCAGACAATGTTGCAGGAATTCAGTGGAGAGAATGCTGACTTTCTCATGGCTCTTACATAGTATAGGTAATTGGGGAATTTGGACAAGTAGAGAGTCAGGTGGAGGGGAGTCCTGTGATACCAAAAGTTAGCTGGATAGGGGAGGCCACAGGAGGAGCTCCCAACCCCCGTTGAGTAGTTCAGGGAAGAGGCCCTGAAAAAAGCAACATCTAAGCTGAGGCTTAAAGAATGACAATAAGCTGGTCCATGGGAGTGGGGGTGGGGAGACGCTGTTTCAGGCAGAGGACAGCACATGTGGTATTGCCCAAGCAAGACAAAGACTAGCACTTGTTATTGGTCCACGTCTTACCCATCCATTACGACTTTTCAGCTGGCATCCAAAAAACATGTATCTAGACATACTGTATTGCCAGCACTAGGTCTGGAAATAGAAAGATGATTGAGATAAAGCCCTACCTTATAGTGGGAAAACAGATACAGGAAATAGATAATAAGAATATATGGAGCAAGTACTGCCAGGTACTGTAGAAACATAAATACAGAATTCTAGCCCAACTCGGATGTCAAGGGAGATATCCAGAAGGAGCTGATATCTAATAAGTTTTGAATGATGAGAAAGATTTAGAGAAGGTCAAATAGTCGCAAACAATGAAGGAACAGTCCATATAGTTTATATGGGCTATAAATTAAATCTGTTGAAAACATGTGCTGTCTTTTCAGGGAAAGAGTAAATAAAAGATGAAAATAGTGGCACATAATCTGTAGTTTTTACTATTAGATTTCAAGACTTTCCTTTATATATTAAAAAAAAGATTTTAATGGCTATTTACCAAATTAGTTTGGTAGAATGTCTCAGACATTATTGGGAAATGACATTTTAGTCCATTGGTGATAGCCTTCTTTTTCATTTCCCAACCTCTGAATGAATTGAGAATATTGCAGAATATAGTCTCTCAGAGAGAGAGACTTGTTCAATTTTTCTTTGTTTTATTTTTGTACTTCTTCTTTGTAATATTTGACATGGGAGTCAAAGAAAAGGGATAAAACTTTGGTAACAAAGATCAGAGACTATTACAAAACAGAAAAAGAAAGCAAACCATTATGGAAAAAACTCTGTTCTAGAAATGAAGTAAAGATTCCCAGAAATATATTCTAAACACTCTGGGGGAAAGACAAGAGCAAAAGACAAAACTGGGGAAAAGTATAAGAACCATAAGAAATGACAAGCAAATCTCCTGTTAGCAAAAATCCCTAGATAATTCATATTCACTATGTTTTTTAAAGGGATAATAGCATAAAGTTACCCATCCAGTCTTCTAGGTTGGTTCATGTGGCATCGTCAAATATGACAAAACGCTGTGTGCCATGCGGTACCACTTGCAGTTCAGAAATTAGAGTGGAGCTTTCTGTTAAGTATTGTAAGGGAGAAATGAGGGGAGAAAACAGAATCGATTCCAGAGCTCTGGGGTGGGTTGCTAACTTGTGTTTAGGTAAAAGCTAGCTACAAAGATGCTTCCAATTTGTTTTCCTATCAAAATACAATTTTGATGATTGAACGGCTGTTTTGTTTATCAACAGAAACCAGGCTTTCCTCGTTTCCGGCCAAGATAATTGAGAGGTCTTGATCCCCACCTCCAAACTCCTCACCATCGGAAAATAAATCTGTCTCTTGTAAACGTAATGCAGACATAGCTCCTTGCTTCTGTGATTTCACACTTGGGTTTTGTGTGGAGAAGCTGGGAGCTCCCTCAGCGAAGGGCCAGATTTTTCACGAAACAGCCACATTGGTACTGCAGGTTCTAGTACTAGGAATTTTGTGGGGCTTCAACCTTCTCTTTGCATACATTTAGCGGGCAGAATGCTGGTCAGAAACTCTAGCAATGCCACCATCCGTCAGAAGCAAGTTGTGGTGACAAAGAGGACTTCTGTGACTCTATAGAGCAGGATTTTACCCTGATAAGAAAAAAAAGCACCACACAGATTGTACTCAGAGAAAAAGCTGCCAGAAGGTACCCAGTGTAAATTAACTCCCTAGCAACCATTTCATGTTTATGAAAAATAGAAATGAAGAATGAGGGCGTTTCATAAAATTTTAAATTTATTATCTACGTTTTCTTTTAAAGAAAGACGTTCTTGGAAGCAAAGTTGTTTCATAACACACATGCACCACTATTATCAGCTCGGTGTGTATAAGCTGTTTAATGTTTAATTCACACATCATATGTTCGTTAACTGAAGTAGTAAAGGCTTAAATTTGTATAGAGCTTTACAATTTACTGAAGGTATTAGAGCATTTCACTAACGTCTCACAATAACCCTGTGAGGTAGGTGGTCTCCCCTTTTACAGGTGAGTAAAGTGAGGCCCAAAGACACTAAGTGGCCCAGCCAAGATCATAGAGTTGATACTGCTACTAGTTAATAGGGACAGAGGACTTACTAGGTGTTCTTCAAAGGACACTGCACACAGTGACTGCTGTAATCTTCACACCAAGGGTCCTCTTCATTTTACAGCTGACGAAGCTATAAGGTAGTATACTAATTGGCCCTGGCAACACAATAGCATAACCAGAGAGGAAAGATTTGAACTTAGGCAGTCTGGCTCCAGAGTCTACATGTTGAACCACAGCCATGCCTCTGTGACCATAAAATGATTGACCAAACCAGGATATTTTTTCCTAGGACAATTGCTAAACATCTAAGAACTCCATAACAATTAGATGTCAATAGGTCTGCCCCAGACAAACCTCAGAACCAAGAGGCATCAGGTACATGCACTTGGCCACAGATTATGGAAATGTATGTTACATGTGGAACAATAAAATCAGTAGATTGTCATGAGAATTTAGAGGAGAGGTAAAGGGAGAGGCTAGACACAGTCAGCATTATCATCTGCCATGTTACAAATGAGGAAAATGAGGCTTAAGACAATTAATAACTTGTCTGACAACACATAGCTTAAAAGATTAGAAACCTTAATTTAAACAGAGAAACTAGAAAGATCATTCAACCTGCTTTGGTTTTCCTGTGGTTAATTAATTTGATTTAAACAATATATACCCAAATGACCAAAGCCAGGAAAAAAAAAATCAAAAAATGATTCAAGGCATGACATTCATCATTAAACTCTGAGACAAATTTTGACCTCCCAGTTAAATAATGGGTTGGAGAATGCTAGTATGGACTGTTAATACAAAAAGCCTGCCAGAATTTGAAGTGGTACTGCCACGAAGACCAGAGCTCACCTTCCCATATAATTATATGGAACTGGGCCCCTTGATGATAACATATTGAATAAAATTAGTAAAACTTTACATAGGATAATTAAAATTCTGAAGGTTATATTTAACTTATCTAATTAAATCTAATATACTGGGAAAACACAGCTTACGTTATGAGTAGTCGAGGGCTCTCCGGATATATTGATTCTCAAGTTATTTATTTTCCATTAGTTTAATAGTGAAGGTCTATGTTGAAAAGGGTATTTGAAGGCTAAACTTCAGCCTTGAGTTAGACAGGCAAACAGAGTATAAAGTTTAATTTTACCCATATGGGAAGCTGCTCTATGTCCAAAAGCATTTTTTTTTTTTTTTTTTTTTTTTTTTGCATTTCAAGCAAGTTCTTTCAGTTCACATGATTTAGTTGATATGAATTTGCAGGGTATATGTTAGTTCCTCACTTTACTCTACAGAGTCATCGTACCTTACCTAATACCACATGACATTAGAACCAGGATCACCGCTTTGCTGGTAACTAAAAGACATTTAGGCATGTCATTAGGCTGGTTTGGAGAAAAGAGAAAAGCTTGATGAGGTTTCAAGTTGGAAAGTTCTAATGCAAGAGAAGGGCCTCAAAATGTTTTTGACTTCCCGATCTAGGGGAGGCATAAATCCCCAAGAGTTACCTGCTTCACCCACTTCCACTTTTCAGTGAAAAAAGAACTCAGTGATAAAATGGCAACGTTAGCAAATTTGGGGAAATTATATGTGTAACTGCTTTAGCAATGTGTTTCTAAGTATATGAATATGTCTTAAACGTATAGGAAAATTATGGACTAAAAATGGTTCATTGAGACCATGTAATAGGGGTCATTGGTCTAAGCAGAGGTCAGGGAAGGTTTGAGTTAGGAAGTAAAAAAGTGAGTTGCTATTTGAGGAAAGAGAGAAGATAACTTGGGATTTGTTGGGAGTGACAGAAGGTTCTAGACAGATGGTAGAGAATGAACAAAGACAGAACGGACCAAGTAAATTCAAGAAACTAGAAGCCCACCAGGGCGTAGCTCAGAGAGCACAGAGAGATGGATTCAGGCAGGATCCTGCTGAGTCGTATAATGCCTTTGGTATTTATCCTAAGACAAATGAGGATCAATGGAAATATTTTTTAAAAATGGAAATGTTACAATTAATTTTCTGTTGCAAAATGAAAATTTCAGAGACTGGACTAAAGGGAGTTTAACTCAACAGAGAGAGAAAATTAGGAGACAAAGTTAGGAGCAACCCAGGCATGAGACAATGGAATGAAGCCAGAGCGGTGGCGGCAGAGATGGGGAGAAGTGAATGCACTATAGATAGTTTGGGAGTAATAGGACTTAGCGGTAGTTTGGGTATGAGGGAGGGAGAGAGTTAATGCAGATCGTCAGTGATAACACCTAGGTTTACAGCATGTGCCCTAAAATGGATCATGGTGCAATATTGGAAGAGGATTACTTTTGGAGGCGTATTTTTTGTTTTATTTTAACCACAGTAAATTTGAGGTACTTTTGTGACATAGAAATGGAGACATAAAGTTGGAAGGGGGTAAACTTGTGGAGTTCAGAGGAGCGTTCCGGGCTGAAGATGTCAATCTGTAAATCATTTGCATCTAGGGGATAACTGATTCCCTGAGCTGGAATGAGAGCCCATGGGAAGAAAAGAGGAAGTAAAGACAAATCCTTGGCTGGATCCTTGAGGAACGCCACCGTTGAAAAGCTGGGTAGCAGATAATAAATCCTGCTAAAGAAATAAGGTTAACATGGTGAGAGATTTAAGTAGAAAACCAGGAGAGTTGGATACAGAGAAAGAACTGAACATGTTTCATGGAGGGTGTTATGAATACGCAGATTTTGATAAAAGATCAAGTAAGGGGCTTCCCTGGTGGCACAGTGGTTGAGAGTCTGCCTGCCGATGCAGGGGACACTGGTTCGTGCCCCAGTCCGGGAGGATCCCACATGCCGCGGAGCGGCTGGGCCCGTGAGCCATGGCCGCTGAGCCTGCGCGTCCGGAGCCTGTGCTCCGCAACGGGAGAGGCCACAGCGGGGAGAGGCCCGCGTACCGCAAAAAAAAGATCAAGTAAGAAGAGAGTGAAAAATTCTCCTTTTGATGCAATACTGACGACCCAGGTGAAGATGGTGAGTTGGGCAGATGAGGCCGGAGCTAGAGCACAGTTGACTGGGAAGTGAATGGAAGGTAAAGACATGGAGAACAGCAGGAACGCACAGCTCTTCTCAGAACTGGGGCAGTAAGAGGTAGGAGAGAGAGAGAAAGTGATGACTGGAGCAAGATGTGGTTTGTTTTGTTCTGCCAGTGATGGAAAGCTAATCGATAGAATCCAACGAGGATGGAGAAATTGAGATATATGGGAGACAAGGGGTATAGTATATGGTAGACATCCAAAGAGAGTGAGATGCAGGACCCAATTCAAGAAAAAGTAATTGGCTCTGGAAAGTGTAGTCAGCCCTTCTACGGTACCGATCGGAAAGATGGTTTGCACTCAGATATTGGTCGGCTTGTAGTTTGTTAGACGACGAGGGAATGCTTGTCTAAATCTTTTTCTTTTCTCTGTATATAAGAGCGCAGGCCATCTTCTAGTGGAGAGGCATGTATGTCCAAGATTTGAGGCCAGGGAGAAAGTGTGAAAAACTTACTGTGAAGATTGGATGGACTAGGTAACTAGAGAAGCTGTGGCTGTGTTGCCAGGCAGTGTTGAAGGCCTGTTTGAGTTTGCTGAATATGAACTTATGGCATCATTCTACCCTGTGCATTATTTCTCAAGCTGTATTCAGCTCCTTGGGTTCAGACACAGAGAAAGGCTATCAGGTTTTAGCTAAGGCAGATGGAGGATGTGGGTTTTGGAAAAGAAGAGCTCAAGAAATTGAGAGCCCTGGGTGGTGCATGGGCCAGCCCTCTGAAGGTTGAAGTCACCCAAAATGATGGCAGAGTTTGGGAGGGAAAAAAAAGACGGTTAACCCTGGGAAAAACAAAACAAAACAAAAACTTCCATAAAGGAAAGATTCTGAAGAGGTTGGTAGATGGCAGAAATCAGTAAGAGAAGACCATAGCATAGCTGAATTGTACGAGCTTCCAAAAGGAGGGCTTATTGTGATTTTAGCAAAGGGGTAGAGGAAAAAATATCTGCAAGAAGCAACAGTGAACCAGGAAAGAAACCCAAACCCTAAACCTGAGGTTCATGGGCAGAGGAAGAGGGATAAATTAACAGCCACCACGTGAGAAGTCTGCAAAGAAAGCAGTATCCTCAGGGGAAAGTTAGGCTTCAGGAATGGTGAATACGAGGTTCTTTACAAAGTCACAGTTGCAGAGAATACAGTTGAAATGTATGGATTTGGACCCAGGAGTTCCAAATTCCCAACACCCCATTTCTTTCAATAGGCGAGAGCTGCTTTGAAAGGCTCCACTTTGGCTGCTCTAGATGAATGCTTTAGTGACCGTGGAGAGAAAAGGTTATGGATATCCAGCCACACTGTTAATTAATTGCTATGGGGAAGGCTGTTCAATTCTTATCCGAGCCACAAATGAAATGAATAGTCGGGGAGTGCTGCAGAACGGATTCTTTCTTCACGTACAAGAACGGCAACTCAAAGTATGAAAGCAGAAGAAAAATGAATAGGATTCATCAGCTTAACCTTGATTTACAAGATTCTGAACGAGGACAGTGGGAGCTCCCTGATCATGTGCAGTATCATTACTTTAGGCAAAGAGAAGCTGTCCTGACTTTGTGCAATTGGTAGTGAAAAGCAAGAGGTTCCCTGACAAGTGTGTTTATCAAGTCCATCTGCAGTGTTATTTTGTACGCTAGGTTGCAGCCCCTGTCATTCTTCTCCATGCTCATTTAACATGATGGACCTGTTTGGCAAATCCTTCGGGTGGTGGGAGGACAGCAAGAGGAGGAAGCTTACTCTGGACCATAAAAGATACTGGCCTCTCTCACAT
Organism: Lagenorhynchus albirostris; assembly: GCF_949774975.1. Lineage (NCBI taxonomy): Eukaryota > Metazoa > Chordata > Mammalia > Artiodactyla > Delphinidae > Lagenorhynchus > Lagenorhynchus albirostris. The sequence continues at coordinate 58,468,125 of NC_083101.1, read as the reverse complement.
ACTCCACTATTCCTTCTCATTACCCTCCTTGATCGTCATCATTGTTTGTAGGAAAGAAAATGGATGGCTAAGTGATGTGACCCCGTGAGCCTGATGATGAGTTGCTCAGAGCACCATGGAGAACGGATTCTGCTGTAGTTGTCTGGTTTGACTTGAATTATTGATCAGGGGGAAGAAAAAGTTTGATAAGTCCTTTAATCTACCTCTCAGGGAGTTTCACTGTGTCCTACTGTGTCTGTGTTCAGATCCATCTCTCCCACCATGATGGTCAGTACCAGCCAGTAGCAGCTGGCATCTGTGAAGTGCTACGTGACACACACTGTGCTAAGCACTTTGTGTTCATTTGTTTTATTTCTCCAGAATAAGTCTGATATTATTTACTCTCAGTTTCAGTATATGCAACTGAGATTCAGGGATGTTAGATGATCAGCCCAGGATCACACAGCTCATGAGCGGCAGATCCTGAATTCTGGGCCAAATGTATCTCTAGATGCCACATTCTCTACCGGAACACTCTAGATCAGCCCTGCCCAACAAATGTAACGAGAGCCACACGTGAAATATTACACTTTCTAGCAGCTATGGTAAAAAGTACAAAGAAACAGATGTCATTAATTTTAATTTCATTTTTTACAAAACACGTTATATCCAGAATATTATCATTTTAACATGTGATCGCTATTAAAAAATTATTGCTGAGATATTTTACATTTATTTTTCATACTAAGTTTTTGAAATCCAGTGTCTTTTACAGGTAGAGCACATGTCAGTTCAGACTAGCCACATCTCAAGTGCTTGATAGCCGCAAGGGGCTAGCGGCTACTATACTGGACAGAGCTGCTCCAGACTCTTGTTTGTGGAAACAGAGTTCATTATCACACAGGATTTGCTGAGTTTATTACACGTTTTGCTTTGCGATAAGAACAAACAGGCCTTCCTGTGTGTACTATTAGTCTCTGTAATATAATGTGATACAAGCTTGATAGCACCCATCCCGTTCTCATCCCTTTCCTCTGAGAGGCAGAGGTGGGGGGGTGTGTGTATTCATTTCCACAATAAATTTCCATAAAAGTGCTTTATGATACAGAGTAAATGAAACAAAACAGATTATGGCCATAGTTAAGAGATATATATCTCTCTCTACATATATAGGTTTGTATCCCCTTACTATCTGTTTTAACTTGAGCGATCATTCAGTCTCTGTGTAGCTGTCTTTTTTTCTCTTACCTGTCCTTAAAGGATTTTTGAGAGGGCAAAATGAGATTATGCATTTACTATAATACCTAAAAACTAGGAAGTGATTAATGTGGTGGCTATTATTATACCTTATGTTCAAAGTCCTTGTATAGTTACTACCAAAAATCAGTATGAGCAGAGTCCCTAACTCTGAATATAAGAGCACAGTGTACACTATACGGAAGTTACAAAACAGCTTTACAAATAACCCACATCTATTTGGCGACAAGGAACCTTTATACATAAATTGTAGTTGGCTGTTCTCAGTGTGACGACTCGCTTACTTTTGTCCCTTCCTATAGAGGTATTATACTGAGACCTATTTTGAAAGCCCTTAGGTAGTGACTGTCTGCAAATTTCTGCAGTACCTACCTTAAGGTTTGCAATTTGATGGGTACAAAGAGAGGGGAACCTTTACATCTTTATATAATTGTGAGATGATGAGTAATTTTTATGCTTTTAATTTTTTATCCAAATAAAATGTATTTTAACAGTGTATAAAGAAAATCATCGTCATCGTGTAGGCATTTGGATGAACTTAGAGTAATTTTTATTACACATCTTCTTTAAAAAAATCATCTTATAAATTAATGTCATAGAAAATTCTTGGTTCAGCAGCCTGTGGTGGTAGATTTCAATATACCCACCTTGTATGTGTCTAGCACCGGGGTACTAACGAACTATTTCCACTCTGTTTATGATACCTAGTAAAGGTCAGTCAACCATGGTGATATTACCATACAAGATCACTGAAGTCACACATAAATGTCTACCCATGTTGTTTTTAAAATTGAACAAACAGGTGGTTATTTGCCATTGATGGACAAGTCACTCCATATCCATAATTTGCCTTCAGTCTCAATCTTCAGGTCTGTGGAAGATTTAAGGATATATCCATTTTCTTTTCCCTCCGAACTAACCTTATTTCTGTCTATCTATTCTTGTGCAGAGGTTACTACATAATAATTGTGCCTTTGAAGAAATCTCGTGGGAAATTTATCAAGCCATGGGAGAGTCCAGATGAAATGGAATTAGATGAGGTAACTATGTGTTTCGGGCTGTGCCGTTCATTCGTTATTTAATTTTTAAAATAGCCCTCTCCTCTCTGTGGAGACCTTTCAGCATCTAATCTGGGTGCTGACTCCTACATGGCTGGCTGGTCAGCTGGCTACTCAGAAGGTTCACTGCTACGGGTGTGTTAACCTCTTGGGGTCCCAACAAAGAGCTTTTTGATTTAATTAAGAGACATTAAGCTGTTGTAAAGCTTACAACCTATCTGATCTTTGTTGGCTTTAAGATTTTGCCCCGTGCCCCTTGTAAAACATGATGCAGAGGTGTGGAAGGTGAAGTGAATTGTCAGCAAAGACTTAATCACCATTGCTATGAATTCCAAGGTATGCTTCGTCAGTGCAATGGTAGCTGAGGCTGTTAAAAATGCTAAGTTGCAGTTTGCACCAGAGTTCAACAACACTTGACCTGCTATGTGTTCTTGGCCAATTTCTGACAGAATTGTGCTGGTTAGCACATATTTGCTTTATTCTGTATTTTGTAAGGTATCAGAATCAAAAATGCATGAGCTTCAGGGGCAAATAAAACAAATCACAGAATTTTGAGCTGAGCAAGAAATACGGTACAAACAACAGACCAAATACTAAATACTAGTAATTTCTAAAATCGTACATTAACAATAGGTACCTTGGTACTCTGTTTTGCAAAAAAGAACATTTTTTTTTGAAAGTAAATACATAGTATATAGAACAAGATCTAATTTTGACATACTTATGTTTGGATGAGAAAACTGTGCTCAAAAGTGTTAAGCCAGATCCCCAGAGGGCCACAGCAGGTTAATGGCTGGGCTTCACCTTCTGTGAAATACTATACAGGAGAGACTGTACAATTTTAACATGATTCTAGATTGAATCAGTTCAGAAGTCAAATAAAAAAGGCCCCCATTAGGGGAAATATGAGATTTTAATTGATTGGATTTATTTACAACATGTTCTATATCTTATAACCCAACCTGTTATTTTTAGGTATTTTCTGTCCCTCAAATTAGTGCATACAAAGCAAGGAAAAGCAGAAATTCCCTCACTGCATTACAGGGAAGTGATGTTTATTTCATACACATCTGCACTAAGGAGACTGTGATCTCGAGAGCAGGGCTGTTAGCTTCTTTTGACAGACATGTGTCATCCCTAGAAGTATGTTTCATCATCAACCACTTCATTTATCTGAGTTAAACTTGATCAAGTTCAGAAAGGGAGATGAGTTCAAGGTTAGGACTATGCTTTTGTGTCACCGCTTAGTGATTAGATGAGCACTGAAGGAGTATAAAATGAGACACATTTCAATCATGCTGTCAAGTAATTTGTTATATATTTTACTTTTTTTTTTCTGCTGAAAATAAAGGAACAAAATCATTTTTTATGATGTCAGAGGAGTACATCTGAATATGCGATTTGATGAGCTAGCTGGTCTCTAAACAAGCAAGGCATGTTTTACCTGCAACTGACTAATCAGTTAATCCTGACATAGTCTTTATTATTTTAATCAGTTCTCAGCCGAAATGCAGAATTCAGTTGGAACTGGATTTAAAATGCAAAGGCAGCTTGTAAAATCTATGAATCTTTCTACCTATTAAAAAAAAAAAAAGGTTTCAAGGAATTAACATCCAAGCCAAAAATGACATCAAATCCTTAAAAAAAAGCTTTGCTTAGAAGTGCAGCCATTTGGTTGTAAGTAATAGGAAGCTGATTCTCTTTTACAGCTAGGTTTCAACCTCCAAAATGCACATCAGTTCTAATGGATTAAAGTATAGAGCTATATGACATTGAACTTTCTTGCAGTTACATTCTATGGGTCTCTGCTGCTGATTCCCATAACAAAGGGTCATTTTAATCATCCCACAAATTGTAGTGCATTAATCTGTATAACAGTTTGATAAAGAACATTTATTAATTCAAAATTTGGGGGTCAGGATGGGTTCTTTCCCACTTTTCTTAGTGATATAATTGAGACCACATTGTAGAATTAATGGTGGAAGAAATAAGATATGCATTGACTGGAAAATGAAAATTATTTCTGATAGAAAACTAAAGCCCTTGATATATCTTCTGGAAACCTCCAGTACATCTTGTAACTATTGTGGAGGGGAACAAATGAAAGTAGGCTATGGCCTCACTTTGTGCTTACTCATCCAGTTTCTGATCCCTACAGACAGGTATTTTTTTTTCTACCATGGATGATAAAAGCACTGTAGTAATTTTATCTATAGCTTGGTACTGCCAGGTTTGACAAAGCAGTGTTGCTCTCTTAAATGTATTTGACCAAGTGATTTTTTAGAAAGGCCTATAATTCAAATCGTTGAAACCCCAATCATCAAATAGAATGGTAGCCTAAGGGGATTTCCACATGTATGCCTCACACCTAGGCCCATAAAAAATGGAAAGAGGCTTTCTACACAGAGTCACTCTCGATATTATCTTCTGAGCTCATTTATCCTTTGTCTGGGGATAATCTTCACATAATAAATTCATAGACAGGAACTCTTAGTTGTCAGGGTCAGCCTGGGCAGAGCAGACATTGATAGTCAAAATGAATTCTGGACAGAATGACTCCTAAAATGTTAGTTATATTTAATTCAGGGAAGGTCTTGTAATACATCATAAGCTTTTCATCGCATTGTACTTCAAAGACTTGCTGTAAAATAACGTGGTCATTTGTGGTTGGAACTTCAACATACTGGCTCACTTCAGTGTCACCTGAGCACACTTGACCCATTTAAAGTATAAGACAGGGAGCATCCTACAGAGATTAGAGCAAGCTACAGGGCCAGGGTTGATGTTCTAGGTTTGACCTTAATGAATGGCAGCATTGGGTCTTAGGAGCACCAAAACACTAAAATCTGTTACAGTACTTCCTCGAAGTCTTCTAAAGAAACCCTAGCAAAAGGTACTCATAGGGATGACAGTGATATGGATGAATTATGACAGTTGCCTGCCTACATCTGAAATATGAATAAAATCAAGGTAGGGTTTGATCGGTGAAGTAGAAGAGGGGACACAGTTGCATAAACAACTGATGGTAAATGTTTCTGATTAACCAACTTCAGAAAGCTTTTTGGCTCTTCTGCACTTCATTTGTCCTTCTCTAAGTAATGGCCCGTAAGTGACTACATATCAACAATAACCTATGTAGTGACTTTTCAAGTATATCTTAAATATTTACATCAGAATTTTAAGAATACATGTTAAAAGAATCTAGGAAAAAGACATCTAAGTACGCATTTATCTGTGTTAATGAAAGCAGATGCACAAAAATTACATATTTAAGTATAGACTGAGTTAAAAGAGTTAACATTATTAATTTAGCCTAAATGTTGCAATTATGTTTCTTTGGTATTGTGCAGCCATTAAGTAAATAAAAATATGGTTGGAAAAAATCTCTTACATGTAATTTCATTTTATTTCACCAATTGAATCCACTATTGTCACTTTCTTTTCTGCCTCAGTTGCCTCATTTATAAAATGGGGATAATGATAACTTATTTCATAGAGTTTTTATGAGTAAATGAACTAAGCCCTATTTAGTCTCCTGAGAACGGTGCCTGGCACCTAGGAGTTGGTTAACAAAGAAAAGCATTATTGTCATTATCATCATTATTATAAGACCTAAATGTGACAGCAGGGTTGAAAGATAGTGCTAAGTTTCTGGACTTGCTTTATTACAACTCAGTTGGTCCATAATTGATCAGTCTACCTGAATGTATCATCAGATGGTCCAAATTTGCTAAACAAGTTCTGCTGTGGTTTTTATAAAAGAACTTACATTTCATGTAATTTTAATTGTATCAAGAAACTCAGACTTAACAGAAAATTTGAGAACATTTTAAGTATTCAATAACATGGGCACAAATTATCTATATAACCAAGAGGGTGATTTTTTACATTTTTAAGTTATAATTTTGACCAGCTGAGCACATGTACATTCTGTGTTGAAGAGACTGTAGTTTACCATCAGGTTCCTAACGTAAGGATTTGGTATTTGCCATATATACAGTCTGCAGCCGTTATTATTACAGAAGCCTGGCCTTCATTGCACCAGGCTCTCAGATAGTCTTTTCTGTAGAGATAGTAAAACAAATCAGAATTCTTTCAAAACACCAGTTAAGTTGTCCCTTACATCAAAAGGCATCTCAGACTGCTATAAACGTCTTTTTCTCTGTTAAGCCCAATAAAATACCAATATTTAATGGAAGCAGACAGAGATAACTTAAACATCATTTTGAAATTGTCATGAAATATCATTAACATGAGTTTCTCCTAATAAAAGAGTGAATGCAAAGCAACAGAGTATCAAACCATAATTTGTACTTTTTTTCTTTTAGAAATACATGAAGGATTTCGATGTGTACGTGTTTATATTTGTTTTCTTCAGTGTAATATTAAAATTATTTTTTCTCTACCCTGCCTTTATTGCCTGGCAAGATAATTCAACATCTCCAGAGAGCTATTAGCTCCAGAAAAACTCGGTGCCATGATAAATGCAAGGAATTTTACCATTTTATCCCAAATGGTTAATCAAGGAACCAAGTCAAGCCAGAAATCGTTAAATAAGTGACCATGTCTATTTAAAATGTCAATTAAAAATTGGTCATCAGATTCTATTTCTGCTGATTTGAGGGGATATACATCATACAAGTTATCTCATTACTAAAAGTAATCTAAAATGGTACTAATCTCTCCAAAAAGTTGGTCTTTGAACGTTTTGATGGCTTTATCTGAGGGTACTACTTGTTTAATAGTAAGTGATAAAGCCTGCATGACGGGCTTTTGTGAATCAAGCTGAATTTTTTCCACAGACAAGTTATAATGCATTCTTGTCCTCTGAGAGGATTTCATCAGAGTGGACAGTGATGTGAACTACCAGTAAAGGATCTAATCGTCCAGTGTTTACAGCCTGAGCCTTGCAATTGCAATTCAGTGTGTTACCTTTGGAAGACAGAGAGACTGAGATTTAGTAATGCTGACATACTACGCGTATTGTGGACACACTGTATTTGGGTTGTTCCCAGCCCTGAGTTAATTTCTCCCATTAAATTGTCATTAAGTTGGGTTATTGTTGTTTACATTTCTTTCTCTGTTTCCCACTTTTTTTCCTTAAGCTGCTTAAAGAGATATCTAGGAAACGCAGAAGCATCCGTTACGGGAGAGAAGTTGAATTGAAGCCATATATTGCCGCTCACTTTGATGTCCTTCCCACTGAGTTCACCCTGGGGGATGAAAAACATTATGGTGGATTTACAAACAAGCAACTCCAAAGTGGTCAAGAATATGTCTTCTTTGTGTTAGCAGTGATGGAACACGCAGAGTCTGTAAGTTAATTATGATGGCATCCATCTAATTTCCTATGGTATTCTTATACATTTTTCACCAGAATTTGGTCATTTGGGGATACATAGGTACATGCACCCTAATTATTTCTCAAGCGATTTCGCTAACTTAGATGGGGTAACAGGCTGCCTACTCTTTGAACACTGCCGAGTAGTCTGCTTGAGATTTCGTTACAAGTAAGGCTGTGTCCCTAATGACAGGAAATTTAGATGGACATCTAGTTTATGAAGTGCCAAATTGATAGGGCATGGTTCTTTTTGTTGTTGTTTGGTTTTTGTTTTGGCATTTGTATCTCTTAATCCCACACCCCTCTCTTGTCCTAACCCACTCCCCCACTGGTAACCGCTAGTTTGTTCTTTGTGAGTCTGTTTCTGTTTTGTTATACACGTTGGTTTGTTTTATTTTTTAGATTCCACGTATAAGTGATGTGATACAGTATTTGTCTTTTTCTGACTTATTTCACTAAGCATAATTCTCTCTAGGTTCATCCATGTTGTTGCAAATAGCATAATTCTTTTTTTACGGCTGAGTAATATCCCATTGCATATATGTACATTTTCTTTATTCATTCATCTGTTAATGGACACTTGGGTGGTTTCCATATCTTGACTATTGTAAATCATGCTGCTGTGAACATTGGGGTACCTGTATGTTTTCAAACGAGTGTTTTTATTTTCTTCAGATACATACTCAGGAGTAGGACTGCTGGATCATATGGTAGTTCTATTTTTAGTTTTTTTGAGGAACCTCCATACTGTGTTCCATAGTGGCTGCACCAATTTACATTCCCACCAACAGTGTATAAGGGTTCCCTTTATTTCACATCCTCGCCAACGTTTGTTATTTGTGGTCTTTTTGATGATAGCCATTCTGACAGGTTTAAGGTGATATCTCACTGTGGTTTTGATGGGTATTTCTTGGATGGTTAGAGATGTTGAGCATCCTTTCACATGCCTGTTGTCTATATGTCTTCTTTCGAAAAATGTCTATTCAGGACTTCTGCCCATTTTTAATTGGGTTGTCTGGTTTTTTGATATTGAGTTGTATGAGCTGTTTATATATTTTGGATATTAAGCCCTTATTGGTCACATCATTTGCAGATATTTTTCTCCCATTCAGTAGGTTATCTTTTTGCTTTGTTGATGGTTTCCTTTGCTGTGCAAAAGCTTTTAAGTTTAATTAGGTCCATTTTTTGTTTTTTGCTTTTATTTCTTTTGCCTTAGGAGATGCAAAAAAAAAAAATTGCTACAATTTATGTCAAAGAATGTTCTGCCTATGCTCTCTTCTAGGAGTTTTATGGTTTCAGGCCTTACATTTAGGTCTTTATTCCATTTTGAGTTTATTTTGTACATGGTGTGAGGGAATGTTCTAATCTCATTCTTTTACAGGTAGCTGTCCAGCTTTCCCAGCACCACTTGTTGAAAAGACTGTCTGTTCTCCATTGTATATTCTTGCCTCCTCTGTAGTAGAATAATTGACCATAGGTGCATGGGTTTATTTCTAGAGCCTCCATTCTTTTCCACTGATCTGTGTGTCTGTTTTTGTGCCAGTACCATAGTATTTTGATTACTGTAGCTTCATAGTATAGTCTGAAGTCAGGGAGCATGATTCCTCGAGCTTAGTTCTTTTTCTCTCAATATGGTTTTGGCTTTTCAGAATCTTTTGTGGTTCCATATAAATTTTAGTGTTGTTTTTGATCTGTGAAAAATGCGATGGGTAATTTGATAGGGATTGCACTAAATCTGTAGATTGCCTTGTGTAGTATAGACATTTTACGATATTAATTCTTCCAGTCCAAGAACATGGAATATCTTCCCATTTCTTTTTATCATTTTCAAATTTCTTCATCAATGTTTTATAGTTTTCAGAGTATAGGTCTTTCACCTCCTTGGTTAAGTTTATTCCTAGATATTTTATTCTTTTTGATGCAATTTTAAACAGGATTGTTTTCTTGCTTTCTCTTTCTGATAGTTCATTATTAGTGTATAGAAAAGCAAGATTTCTGTATGTTAATCTTGTAACCTGCAACTTTACTGAATGTATTTGCTAGTTCTAATAATATTTTTGGTGGAGACTTGAGGGTTTTCTATATATCGTACTTGTCATCTGCATATAATGACAGTTTTACTTCTTTCTTTCCAATTTGGATGCTTTTTATAGGGGCATGGTTCTTAAGACCTTTTGATGTGACCCACATCTGGATAGGAGGGTGACAGCCATCATTGCTTGTCTCCTTCCTCATCCTCTTAAAATGACTGTTTTCAAATATATGTTTAATATTAGGTATGTTGCATAATACCTAGTAGATCTTAGCCTGTGTGATTACAATAGTAACTAACAAGCTCTGAGATTAAACATAGTTCATTTCCAAGTATTTGAAAATATTGATGGGGGGTGATTGTATGTATTTTATTCTCCTATAACTACCAGTGAACCCATAGTGCTTTCTGCCCAGATTCAAGGGAAGTTCTATCTAGGAAAAGGCAAGCATAGCCTGGCTTTTAAATTATAGCAATTTACCAGGGACTTTATCAGTGAAAAGCCAAGAAAGTTAGAAAACAATTCAATAAAACAGAGAATTCCTAAGGTCCTCTAAATAATGAGTTGTCTTCTTCTATGTAATTCTTCTTGCTCTTATGTCATTCTGCGCATCAGTTGCTTTGAATGTTAAAAACAGAGGGAGAGGGAGAGAGAGAGGGCGAGAAATTGTAGATGGGAGGGAGGTAGATTTTGAAGTGGCGGTTCACATTAACATTTAATATACATATTCAAAACTATACCTTTCTAATGGGGCTTAAAACTGACAGGTGTGGCAACTAGATAGAGCCAGTCCCTTCCCCGGTATAGGAAGTCTGAGATATATCAAAGATTTCTCCACATCAGGTGTTAGCATGTACAGTGGGGCTTCTCTTCAAATGACTGAAGGAATTCCCTCGTGGAAAATCAAAACACAAAGGCAGCCTTTCTGCCTGGTTTTTGTGTGTGTGTGCACAGGATGTCATTTGAAAACAAAGTGATGGGCTTCCTGGAATTTTAATGCACGGATGTGCTTTCTCTTCCTAGTTGAAGGTTTTAACGCAGAACATCAAGGGAATGGAATGTTGGAACCATCTTATCCTTTTTTTTAATGACTTGTAGATATTTGAAAGAAATTTTCTTTAAATAGCTTTAGGACGTTTCCGAAAGCACGTTCAGAGCACTGAGATAGATCAGAGAATCCAGCAAAAATGGAATCTCATCAGATCACGCACTGTCAGAGACTCTGGTTTCTAACAGACATTTCAGCTAGTTGCTACATTTCAACTAGTGTTGAAATGTATCACCATTGATGAATAGTTTACCTCTTCCCTTAGTATGTCATCTCACTGTTTCATTAATTATATAATTAGGATTTCTTCCCAAATATGTATTGTCTAAGTTGCCCCTTTTCTCCATCATCTTTTTCAACATCGCTCTCAAAGCTAACAGTATTTCCGTTATGTTTCCTCTGTGTGTTCATGCCAGCATTTATAGACTTGTACCCAGCTACTATAATGCTCGTAGTGATACAGTGTTTTGTAAACCTCAGATTTTCAAGAGTGATTGTTAAAGTGGCTAACCACTCCAAGGGTGGGATGATAATTTGCATACAGAAAATATCCCCCTTCCCCCCGCAAAGACATGAGCTTTTCCCCAATTAACTGCCTCATTAAGAATATCAAAGGACTGGTTTAGAATGACCCAACGTTTAATCTTTTCCATTACTCCCACATACTGAACAAATTCTACTTTTCATAAGGCTGATATCATTTTACTGTTTTGTTTTCTTTTCATTTTCACATGCCTCTGTTTCCTGATTTGGGTTGGAAATCTATGTACTTTGGGAAAAACCTCTGCTTAGATTTCCATCTTGGCTAACCAAGATTATTATCTCAAAGGCTCTTGGTAAAGAATTTCAAATCAGAGAGTTTTGCTTACTTAAGTCTCCCAAACAATTTGAGTGTGACCTACAAAATGGAAAGGGGAAAATTTAAACCAAAACAAACAATTAATTATATAAAAGAATCATGTTTCTTGCACATAGAGTGTATTTGCTAAGCCCTTTGTGTAAATCCTTACACTGTACATATCTTTTTTTTTTTTTTTTTTAAATCAGCCCCTAAGAAGGTTAGAAACATATAGAGTTTTTGTATTCTTTAGATGCATTAGAAAATCCGAAAGTCTGCTCAATCTCTTTCCTGGACATAGTGAGGAAAATGGAAAGGGAGAATAGCATACAGGCATTTCGTGGGCATGTGTTCTCCAGATTGACTGCTGAGTTTGTCCTACTTAAAGCAGAATATATGCGCTAATTGTTTAAAAATGCAGACTGAAAATAATTAAACATATTTACCGATAGTGGAAAAATGAGTATACTCTCTCGTGCTTTAATAATGTCAGCCATTTGAAAAAAAATGAGCATTTTATTCAACAGAGATTTTCTGGGAACCCACTAAATGCAAAGTTCTGTACTTGCTGCTTTAAGCATACAAACTGTATATAAATCTTTACCTTCAAGGAGTTTATAGTTTCATTAAAGAAGATAAGGCATGTACACAAATGAAAAACCAAAATAGAGCCTGGCCACTACCATTAAGAAACAAATAACTTCAAATTGTTAAAATGACTTTTACCTACATTTTGTGAAATGACCGATTATTTCCAGTTAAGGAGAGGCAGCTTCAATGGAGGCGAAATTTAAGTGAGGCCTTGGAGTCGGATTGCGGGAGCTAAATGTCGTGGAACTTGTGAGAGGGTTAAAGTAAAGAGAGAGAATAGAGCATTTTGGTAGCAGCAGCAAGAAGTCTATTGTGATGGAACATGTTATATGTGGTAAGAAAGTTTCAAACAAAATTGTGGAGGCCCTCAAGAATCGTGCTAAGATGTCTAGCTTTTATTTAGGAATCCCTAGAGAGCCTCCTGAAGGTTTTACGGATGCAGTTTAGGATAACTCTAGCAGCAGTGGAGACTGTTAGAGGAAGGAAGAAATTCTTGATACGGTTTGGGGGAACATGAATGAGGTAATGAGAAATGTGGTTGTGTGAGACTGGAAAGGGGGTGGATGGACCTGAGGATCATCCACATGTGCACGTGTCCTTTTGAATTATGGTTTTCTCGGGGTATATGCCCAGTAGTGGGATTGCTGGGTCATATGGTAGTCCTGTTTTTAGTTTTTTAAGGAACCTCCATACTGTTCTCCATAGTGGCTGTATCAATTTACATCCCCACCAACAGTGCAAGAGTGTTCCCTTTTCTCCACACCCTCTCCAGCATTTGTAGACTTTTTGAAGATGGCCATTTGGACCCGTGTGTGGTGACACCTCATTGTGTAGTTTTCATTTGCATCTCTAATAGTGATGTTGAGCATCTTTTCATGTACCTTTTAGCCATCTGTATGTCTTCTTTGGAAAAATGTCTATTTAGGTCTTCTGCCCAGTTTTTAATTGGGTTGTTTGGTTTTTTAATTGGGTTGTTTGTTTTTTTTGTTATTGAGCTGTGAGCTGTTTGTTTGTTCTTAAGACATGTGGGGCAGCTCGTGAATGTGGACTGGTCTCTAGTGGGAAAAATAGTATTTTAAAGAGAGGCAGAGTCACGAGAATATTTTTCTGAGCGAGTCTAAAATAGGACAGAACAAAACAAGATATTATAGAAACAATTCATGCATATGCAGTCCCTTCATTCACCAAGTGACTTTCCATATATATATATATATATATATATCTTTGCAGCTTTATTGAGGAATAATTGCCAGATATAGTGGCACATATTTAAAATGCACAATGTGATGATTTTATATAGTTCTGTATACACAGACTCTGTGATTACCAAGATCAAGAAAATTAACTGTTTGTTCGTTTCGTGTGTATGGTGAGAATGTTTAAGATCTACTCTCAGAAACTTTCAGGTATACCGTTCTGTGTCACTCACTATAGTCACCTTGCTGCACTTTAGATTTTCAGAACTCATTCTTCTTGTAACCATACAATATATGTCTTTCTCTGTCTGGCTTATTTCACGTAGCATAAAGCCCTCCAGATTCATCCATGTCATCGCGGATGGCAGGATTTTCTCCTTTTTTTCTCCTTTTAATGGCTGAATAATGTTCCATTGTGTGTGTATGTATCTGTGTCTATAGATAACCACATTTATCCATTCATCCATAAAAAGAAACTTACGTTGCTTCCATGTGTTAGATATTGTGGATATACTGCAGAGGACACAGGTATGCAGGTATCTTTGAGACAGTGATTTCCTTTCCTTTGGCTATATACCCAGGAGTGGGATTTGTCATATGGTACTTTTATTTCTAATGTTTGGAGGAACCAACATACTGTGTTCTATAATGGCTGTACCAATTTACATTCCCACAGTGTATTTAAGGTTTTCCTTTTCTGTTATACCAACCTCTGAGCAGTACTGTAATAAAATTAAGTACTGTAATAAAATTAAATAGATATGCTAAATCCTTTTAAGTAAGTTCTCAAAATGTTATCTTCTAAAAAGCCATATCATTATCACTTTCATGCGTGTTGCAGTTATAATTTGAACACTGGACTTTTCTTTTGCAGTTGTAGATTTTGGCCTTCATTTTCTTACAAAGGAGCAGTACGTAGGACTACTTACATAATTTAATGCAATACCGATAATTTGCTGTATAAATGTTTACTTTCTTGTAATTTGGTCTCAGCTGAGTGAGTGATGATATCTTAATGGCTGGAACGATAATATTTTGTATTTTTCTCATTGCATGTAACACATTGGCACAATGTAAATGCTCATTGAACATTTTGTGACTGCTTAATTGACTGGTCCTTATACTTCATAAGATCATTTAATATGCCACATATAGATCCCAGTGAAAAAGTATCTATGGAGTAATTTATACCATCAAAAATGATTTTATTGTCAAATACTTTAAAGGAAATTTCGATTACAAAACCTCTTTTCTTCCTTTCTCTCCCCTCCTTTTTTATTTTACACACTTACTATCAAATCCACGATGTTCTAATTCTCAAGATACTTTCTAGAAAGGCATTATTTTCTAACTAACTAACACAGATTCTGTTTTTCCTCAGAAGATGTATGCAACCAGCCCTTACTCTGATCCTGTTGTGTCAATGGATTTGGATCCACAGCCAATCACAGACGAAGAAGAAGGCTTGATCTGGGTTGTAGGTCCTGTCCTTGCAGTGGTCTTTATCATCTGCATTGTCATAGCTATTCTTCTTTATAAAAGGTAGGTTTGCCCCATATTTCTATTGCAAAGACTTTATTATCCTTCTAGGGTCATTGTGTGGTTGATCTTAGTAGAAATACTTCCAATAATCACTGGACAAAACGGTGTCCATTAGCGTTAGAACAAAACGTAAAGACTCAGCTATTTAAAATCTCATTCACCATGTGGTATAGACTCTGTTGCCCAGCAGGCATAGATCCCAACCTCCATCTTCTGAGGTACTTACTTACTTATGCAGAATGAGCGCTTTGCATGACAGCTGAGATGTTACTACATTCACAAGCAGATAGTCCCAAGGAAGCGCACACTGGATTGTTTCAGATCAAGTTGGCACATTTGCGTCCAGTTCATAAGTCTAACTAACTTGCTTGTCGGCTGAGATTCCCTGCCCTCCCCCCACCCCCGTGGCTATTTTCAAAAGTTAGCAAAAGTGGCTAAAAATAGAAGAGCAAAGAAAGAAAGAAAAGATAGGAAGAGGATGAACTTTTCCCTTTCCCATTTGTGTCCAAGAGGAAATGCAAGGTACCATTTTCCTTTAGAAAAAATATAACCTTAGTCTTGATACCCCCACGTATCCATATGATTTAGTGTCTGACCACAGGTGGGATGCAAATAACCCACATTTACCCGTGTTTTCTGATCCACTCTTGTCAATCCCATTTCTGCCTCCATTACACATAAGCAAGATTTCTTCCCCTAGGTCACTGCTTAAGCAGTTGGATAGAAGACGTGAGTAATTCTTCTTCCCCTTAATCCTTTCTGACCTAAAAAATACAATAATGTATAAAATTTTAACAATTAACATCTGCTCTCTTAAACATGTAGAATGACTGAATTCTGAATTCTCTCTCTCCCTTTATATCAATTTTTCTTTTCTTCCATTCCAAATTTTATTTTCATGAACCTTTAATCTGTGTTTCCTTTGTAGTGTGTCATCTGTCGGAATGCCACTGTGAAGTTACTCTCTTCCTTCTACTGCAAGATAGTTTTTCTCTCTTCTTCCCTCACTATAACCTTGACCTTCAAAATTAGATGAGAATGTCTTCATTTTGATGCTTGCTCACATGTTTAATCTGACAAGATATCTTATTTATTTTCATTATCTCTTTTTCCCACCCGTATATCTCCCTTCATTGGGTTTACATTAATTATTCCTACCTGCATTCCTTTGTTCTTATGTTCTTGGAAGAGCTCTCTTTTCATAAGCTCTTCTTTTGACTCAAAAACATACTTTTCAAGACAGACACTTCTCCCTTGAAAAACTCTCTCTTATGAGGCTGTATTCCATTCTATTCCAGAGTTGAGAAAAAAAGGACAAGTTAGTTAAAGAAGTTCATACCATAGCCCATTAAATCGCCTATCCTTTCTAGAATTAATAAAAATAAATCCATCATTATTCTTCCCGATCACTGCCATCACTCAAATTGTCGACTCCATAAAATAATAGCTGAAAAAGCAAGTGCTTGACAGGCCCAAACATCTTAGTTGATGGTTTCAATCTTCCCATCCCAGTCTGTATCTTATCAGTGTGCTGTTGTATTTGATCCCTTCTCTCTTACGTAAGAGCTAAAGGGCAGGAAGTGCGAGGTCCCACATACTCCAGAACAGTAAGAGATCCTATGTGAGTCCGAGTCCAAGCAACAGCTTTGCTGTTCAGGTACCGCACTTATTACCAGGAGAGAATACAAGAAGAAAAAAGTAAAAATAGAATTCTAATTGTTTTCTGTGAAACATTTATTTAAGTGGTAACATCCTGCTGTGGGAGTCAGACCAGAAGACAACTGGTGGCTGACAGTTGCAGTTCTAGATCATATCACGTGACATTGTGTGATTACTCAAAATGAACAAGATGCTTACCTTTTTTTAAGTGGTGAATCTATCCGGCTATCATTAAGTCATGCGTGCGTTGGCCAAAAAGTTCGCTCGGGGCTTTCATCTGGAAAACCCCGAGCGAACTTTTTGGCCAACCCGCTAGAAATCCTTTTAAAGTTTTCTTTATCCACACGTGCTTGAAAAAAATAAACTCAGTTATAATTTTTCCTAATCCTGCAAAAAGAGGCATCGTATTTAAAGATTTTTATGACTGTTGAAGTTGCATTTCAGTGTGTGCATATGTAAGCATCGTCTAATGCAATTGTTGGGAAATGCACACATCCTCGAATGCTAAGTATATTTAGCTAACCATCTGAAAGCCCATGAAGCATTTCTGAAATAGAAATGCTTGCTTCAGCAGTAAAGAACATTCCTGACTTGAAATTCAAGTAGACCCAACAATGTCCTTCCTGATTATCATGAAACAGTTCAAGAGGAAATCTTCTGTAGGCAATGAATAGTGTCTTTAATAGCTTGGATCCTGAGCAAAGAAAATTATATAACAAACAAACACACTATATCCCTCTTTTTAGGTGCCTTTCAGTTTATACATAGGTCACTGGTAATGACTCAGAATGGAATGTATTATTATTATCAGCATTACTATTTTTAAAGTATTTCACTTCCTGTGTGCAAATAATACTTTGAGTCGGGAATGAGTATAAAATATTGGTGACGCACATATATCCTGTTGGTAATACACACCTGTTTACAAGACTACTTGTGTTAGGAATGGGTCTGTAGCTGTGGATGCTTCGTCCATATAAACAAATACATTTCACTGAGCTCTCCGAGGAGACTTTGAGACTTCTCCCTATTAATTATGTTAAAATGGAAGAGCACACTTTCACATTCTATTCATTTGACTTTGTTTTCAATTTAATCATTTGAGAACTATAATATATTGATAATCAATGATAAAACATGTCACGGAGCCTTTGTAAGGGCCTAGAGGGCCATCAGAATAGTAAAACGTGTTTGGTAGGTCTTTAGTGTTAATTTCCTTGCACTAGGAATTTTTGGAAATCCGGTACTCTATATGTGATACATACAATGATTTAACAATTTAAACTGCAGAGAGAAGAGGTAGCAAAGTTTAGAAAAATACTAAACTAGGAAGCAAGAAACCTGAGTTCAAGTCCCAGCTCTGTGACTAGCTGGCTACATGGGGTAGAAAGTCATGCTACCACTCCTGGCCTCGGTTTCTTCACTTTTAGAAAATAAGTATGTAGATTAGATAATTAACTTTTTTAATCTGAGAACCTAAAAAAAAACGAAGTAACAGAATTAATACTATATTATTTCTGCCTCCAGTGCATGTGTAAGTTTTCTAAATGACTCCATGGTGCCCTTCATCTATCCTCCCCTACAAAGAAAAAAGAATCCATAAAGCAATTGAATGCTCTTTGATGTTCATCTACCCTGCACATCTGCTACACATGTAAGGCTTTTCAGTCGCTGGGTCTAAAACTGTCCAGGAATTATTCCTAGAGAAAATATTCTTAAAATAAAATGTTAACCTGACTGACTCTACGAAAAGCATTTCAAGATGGCTGAGAAGTATTTACCGTGTAGTATGGAAGGAAAAAAAAAAAATGGATTAGGAGGTTGGAAAGCGCTAAGGCATGGTCTAGACCAAATTCACATTCTTGAATAGTAATAGTCTAATGTGGGTGGACACTGTAGAGAGTAAATAATTTCCATCCCCACCCCAAGATGTTTAGTTTATGTGTGAAGACCATGAGGTAGCTGTGACTAAAATACAGACTTCAGCTTTTTCACCTTTTCCCAGATCCAACATTGGCTCCCTGTGGGCTCTGCCTCTTTAAGTCGTCTTTTTGTATCAACCCTACGTATATTTCCAAGGTGTTATCAAAGAAAGCAATGCAGTCCAGACTATTCTGAGATGCTATGAAGAAATAGGCTGCCACGCCCCCCCGCTCTGGGCACTGCCTTCCCTAAGCCTGGAAAGCCTTTCCTCTCACTCCACTCCTCCTGGCCTGGCAAAACCTAACTCACCTTTTAGAAATAAGCTAAGCTAAGATCCGCTTACTAAATGAAAGCCTTTCTGAGTGACTGTCCTCCTCATGTCCTCTGTGCTGTACCAGTTCAGGCTGCCTTAGGGTCCCCTGCTGTACGCTCTTAGAGCACTTTCTACTTCTCTATATTATAGAACCTACCCCATCACTGCCATTGCCCATTTTCTTGGCTTTCTCCCCCCACTAAACTGTAGGTCAAGGACTCCGTCTTATTCCTCACTGTATTCCTTGTGCCCGGTAGAGTGCATGGTACAGGGGACTACTGAATAATCAAATTTACACAAGTCCAATAGTGATACACTCAGTTCCCTCCTCTTGTTTACTCCATCACTGCTTATCACGTTCATCTTGACTGGCAAGAGCTGTAATAAAACCCTCAGCCTGTAATTTAAATACACCACTTCCAAAAGAATTCAAACTTAGATATTGGTACCAGCTATGTACCCCTGTGTGCAGTAAGGCTGACATTGCTGTGGCAGAGGGAGTGAAGCGCACACCATGCACTGGTTCATCCTAATATTCAACAGCCTTTTCGTATACAGAACTGGCAGTTCACTAGGTATTTCTCTTCCTCTCAGAGGAATAGCTTTTCCTACAACTGATTCACTGATGACCTCACGGATTAAAACTAAGCAAGCTGAGGACATTGGTAGGAATTTTTACAAGCCTGGTGCAACCAGCTAAATTATTTTAAGAATAAAAAGAAGAACCTGTGTGTTTGATATCATTTTCATTATTCACTTTGTATGTGTGTGTTTGTACAATTTAAATGTGGACTTTGTATTTTTGAAAAGAAATGGACTGGATTGCCTTAAAGCCAGATCCTCCAGCAATATGGGTGTGTATTATGTCATTCGCATTGAAGTGGACCTGGCACCTTTATTTTTCGCACTTGAGAACTCCCTAAACACTTTGCAATTTGCCTCAACATGAAGACCGTTTAGATGAATTCTCTTCAGGTGAAGGTTATACTCTCTGCCCAAAGGACATGGTTAAACAATACACATATTATCACAGGTGAAAGTGTCTATGAGAATGAGCTGCAAGTGTTCACAGACAGCAGCGCCTCTGTGACTAGGAAAATACCTGTCATGTCAGTGGCCGGTAATAAAAATACTTTTCTGGATTAGCACAGCTATATAAATGGGTCATGCTCTGTAGATCTATAATGATGAATATTATATTTTCCAAAACTGAAAATGTATTTAATCTTTTACTAGAAAGAAAAAACTTACGATCACCTTACTTGTCAAAAGGTGTTTGAAGAAATCATTTCTGCCACTTTCGTAATCTGGTGGTGTATTATGCAATTGTGCAGATTTCTGTGCAGGTCAATGCAATTTGCAGGTGTTTTAAATCATTAAAGGAATACTGTATCTCTTAACTGAAGATTCTTAAATGAACTAAATTTCTTATATGGAAGGAGGTCATATCCCCATTAAGTACAGTAGCAGTTGTCTCATGGCGTGTTTTGTAAAAATCAAATTATATCTCTACCATCAAACACTTCCTGCGATATAATTAATTGTGGCAGTGTTTTGTGGATTGATGAATAAAAGCGAGTCTGACACTAACACACACACACAAATGTTTTGCTTAGCCATGTACGCTCATGTCTTCCATTTGCTTCATGTCTAGAGGCCTTTAAATATTTTGATATGCTATCATTTTCTAATGTGTTATATATCCCTGATTCTGAGCACTGTTAAATCTTGGTTGTCATGGTTACTCTTGTTACCATTGGCCAACTAACATTTAGCCTTTCTTTTTCTTTCTTTGCTGCATTAAAATGGAGCAGTAAACCTGACAGGTGAGGAATAGAGAACCCCTTTCATGCTCAGTCCAAAAAAAAAAAAAAAAAAGATACGGGTAGACTTTGGAGGTATTGAGGGGGCGAGGGTGGAGGTTGGATATAAAAGATGCAACTGGCAAGGGGAAGATGGACGAAGCCTAGATATATAAAATAATTTTGATATTAAAATGATTTGGGGGGAAATAGTTTGTCTATATATGAAGACTAGAGTATTTAAAGCCAAATTTAGAAGGTACTAAAACCAGTCTGAGTTTTGTTTGTAGTCAAGGTTAAATGAGCATCTGTATGTGTTAATGTAAGCCATTTTTCTTTTGTTTTTACTGAAAGTTTGATCTCAAGACACTGTGTACAGGAATACTAGCATTCTCACACCCTGCTAATGTTGATGTCAGTGCCTTAGTGAAAACTTATATTTAATTCCAAATTATTTTCCCTGTCTTCCAGCCTTGAATAATACTAGCAATAATAACAATAATAATCCCTATACTGCTTATTTGTTGATCAGTCGAAGCTAACCCTGCAGCTTTCTAACACATACCTAGATGTCTATATATGAATTCCTGATTAAACTAAGAAAAGGATCTCAATGCTCCTCTAACCCGCCTCCCTCCCAATGTTGTATTACAGGGGTTCTCTGGGAGTGGCCCCTGGACAAGCAGCAGTGGCATCAGCGTCACCTAGGAACTTGGTAGAGACACAAATTCTTGGCTCCCCCAAATCCCAGAGCTACTGAATCAGAAGCTCTGGGAGTTGGTCCAGCAGCCTGCCGTTTAAACAAGCCCTCGTAGGCGACTCTGATGCATACCAAAGTTTGAGAATTACTGCTGTATTATTGTCCCTAAAATCACTTATTACACTTTCACTGGCAGGAAACTCAGACTATCTCTGAGAAGGTGTGCTTGCCATTAATCCAGCAGAAAACACATGCAAAATAGTTTTTCTAGCCCAAAGTCAAAACACTTTGAATCTAGTTAATACACTCAGAGATCCACCTTCTCATTAGAACACTGTCCTCATTTCACAATTTCATCACTACCTTCTTGTTCTATTAAAATGAAATGGGCCACAAATTAGATATCATCTTTTAACACTCCTTCTCTATTTTATAAGTGAAGAAATTAAGAAGGTTTGTAGTTGACTTACCCAAGGAGATTCACACCAATAGTCGTAGAGTTGGGGTTCCATTCTTAATGATGTCAGAATCGTTAAGTGTCCCAATTGATTTCTTTGACATCTCTATGAATATTCAAATAAATATATTTCTTCCAAAAGCCTGTACTCGTATGTCTGAATATCTTTGTTCCAAGTAAATAGATATATATGATCTGCCACAAGATCATCCTTTTGTTTTTTTCTCCCCACTTTACCTGTAGATAAGAACCAGGTGAGAATAAGTGAAAATAAAACCCCGCTTAGACCACAGAGCAGCATTTTTGTTGTACAGTATTCACAGCCCCCCAAAAAACACATACTTTTATGGTATTAGCAGTTTCTGCCATATCTGAAATGTCATGTGATCTTCTATTTTCTTTTCACCCAGATAACCCCTGCACGTGGTAGATACTTCTCACTGTGAGAAATAAACTTACCCTAGGGCTTTATAATCCTAATAGAAAAAAGAAAACAGCGAGGCAAAATTCAGAATCTGGTTCAAGTCACTATTTGTTGCTTTTTTTCTATCAGTAGACGAAAATGAGAATAATGAGACCTCTGAAAACTTACCAGAAAAAAAAAAAAAAATGTTACTCCTTACGTTCCTGTTGGGACTGATTTAGATCATTATACACCATTTAGTACCTTGCAACAGTAAATTCAGTTTTTAAAAATGACCACTGTTACTGATGATGACCAAACTCTTCATCTTGCAAATCTTCCTTAGAAATTCTTTGTTGGAAAACAAACATTTTAACACATTTCTGTTTAAAAATAATGCGATAAAGAGTGTGGGCAGCCGGAATCACCCATGTTGTGATCATCAAAACTAAAAGAAGCAAAATAAAATTTAAACAGCTGCTTTTCCTAGCTGGCTAGGACTTCTGGAGTCTGATTTCTTGGAGATTATCTTACTTGGACAGATTAGGTGAGGGAGATGTTAGTTATTAAATGTCAGGACACCCCTCCCATTTATTACGATTATGAATTGTAACTTCAGTCCCCATGCTCTGGGCTTTCCGAGACTCGTCGGGCAACAAGATGGCATTTTCAACTTTCCTGGCGCCAGAGAAACTGAGTAAATGTCTTTAGAGAGTATTCTTTCTTTCCCTGTGTCTCACATCACTCAGCCTGGCCTCAGCACAAAGGAAGATAAGGAGGGTGTCCCACAATATCTGCAAGAGTGAGGGTCTCCTTGCCCAGATATTTCTTCATGTGGTTTCCATAATCCTGCAAGAAAGACTGTAGAGCCACTTTGAAAAGGGATAAAAATCCAGTTTTCAGTCATGGGATCTGGCGCATCAGTAAAGCCATGTGCCAAATTGTGTGAAAAGACCCAAACCCGAAAAGGGCCACTGGGATTACTTGGAGAAGACCAACCATATGTTTGTCACATGTGGGATTGATTGGCCACACTCGGTGGTGTTTCATTAACCCATTTAGATCCTGCATCTTCGAGAGTTAAACGTCTCTCTGTATTGTGAGGCACATACCCCCAGCATAAACACGGTGACATTTTCTATTGTGAAAGTGGTCATCGTATCCTTCTTTCCCATTGTCTTCCTAGACCCTTTTTCTCTTCCTTCTCATATCTCTCGGACCAGTTCTCCATCTCTTCTTTTCCTTTCCTTCTCATTTTCCACTCCATGTAACTGGAGCTGCCAGTACCTTTGGCATGCCTCCAACTCACTGCTTTCCTCCGATTGGTAGTAGGGCTTGGCAGTATGCTCTGTCCTAAGGCTATACCTGACACTTTTAGGTGGAAACAGAGAAGCCTGAGATAGGTTAATCCAAGGTTCTGAGAGAGCAAGGTGTCTAACAGGACTCACCCCCAAATATTCATTCCACTGAGGATGTTTTGCTGAAGGCATTGCACTTGAGCAAATCAAGTGTGCTTTCCCTTCACATCAATCTGCCCTTCATCCCCTGGTTGGTTTTATTCTATACAGATGAGCAAAGATGGAAAGAAAGGCTATTTAACAGGAGCCCTCTGGCTAACCGTGGAACGACCTGGGTGGCACTGAATGAGAGCCCACTGCCACAGCAACACTAACGAGCTGTACCACCGTCATATCAAAAAGAGAAAGGGAGAGTTCCTAAATACTGCTGCACCCTTTCTCCAAATAAGAATGCCTTTGCTCTGAGAAGGGGTGAGATGCTAGGATTATGCCTCCGGCCTGGAGATTGCTGGAATCTGTATTTGGAATAAAGCATTGTTTGAAAAGTTCTCCATTAGTTAAGTGAATTTTTAATCTAATTCAACCTTAAAGAAAATAGCTAGCTACTACTCTGTGATTATTTGTTTGGGGGACAAAAAAAAAAAAAAAGGATAAAGAAATCTTACGAGAAAACCTCACATTTCTTGCATAGACATTTATTAAAATTACATTATGACACCTTAAGCAAAGAGAGTTAGCTTGACACCATAAACAGCTGATACTGTTTCTTCCTTGGGATTTGAAAAGAGAAAAGGGATGTTGGTTTTGTGTGGTCCTGATTCTCCTACCAGGTATTAGGTTAACTAGAAATCTTAGAAATGTACTTACTGTATTTATCTGGTTCTGGGAAAATCCAGGGCAGATCCACTTGGTAGCCCCCAGTCATGTATCCTAAAGGGAAAAGGAGGGGGGCAGATTTAGCTGTTTAGCTTGAGGCCCAGTAGTTTCTATGAGTTTTTTCCCATGGTAACCACAATTTTAGTATTGGTTACTAGGGTTACTCTATCCTATCCCTCACAAATAGAACTAGTGGATGAGGGAGAAAAGCTAAACAAGTTTCCAAACCTATCTCACCAACACATCCTTAAGCCTAAAGGCAGAATCACTGAATTATTTAAATCCAGAGATAAAGGAGGACTTTGAGATGATCCACTTAAAAATTTCGGACCTGAGGAAATACTGTAGGCTAGGAGAGAAAAAAGTAACCTGAACAGGGCTTCCCTGGTGGCTCAGTGGTTGGGAGTCCGCCTGCCGATGCAGGGGACACGGGTTCGTGCCCCGGTCTGGGAAGATCCCACATGCCGCGAAGCGGCTGGGCCCGTGAGCCATGGCCGCTGAGCCTGCGCTCCGCGACGGGAGAGGCCACAACAGTGAGAGGCCCGCGTACCGAAAGAAAAAAAAAAGTTACCTGGACAAAGTCACAAAAGTCAAAAAGTTTTAAACCTGAAAATGGGGGGTGGGGGGTTAGGAGGGGCATAACTCTGCTTTTTTTTAATCTGTTTCCATTTTTTTGGTTGTCTTACTCTTAAATTTTTATTCTCTCCCTATAGGAAGAGGGCAGAGTCTGATTCTAGAAAGAGCAGCATACCAAACAGTAAGGAGGTCCCTTCACACCATCCAACAGACCCAGTAGAACTGAGGCGCCTTAATTTCCAAACACCAGGTAAGAGGCATGACTCCTCTTGTCCATAACACAGTGTTTACTGAAAGTTTTATAGCCCCGTTGATATCGCCTTGAGAGGTAAATAGATCACTTTATTTCAAACAATTCTTTGTCCTCCTCTTTTACTTTACTATTTTTGAGACTCACCAAAACATATGTCTTGAAAGGAAATTGCATTCTTTGTGTAAATCTGAAGTGGGGTGGAAAAAAGAAAAACAAAAAATTTCCCTTCAAATTTTGGAAAAAGTATACTCCTAAGAATATCTACTGGGGGCTTCCCTGGTGGCGCAGTGGTTGACAGTCCGCCTGCCGATGCAGGGGACACGGGTTCGTGCCCCGGTCCAGGAAGATCCCACATGCTGCGGAGCGGCTGGGCCCGTGAGCCATGGCCGCTGGGCCTGCGCGTCCGGAGCCTGTGCTCTGCAAACGGAGAGGCCACAACGGTGAGAGGCCCGCATACCGCAAAAAAATAAATAAATACATAAAAGAATATCTACCATTTTTATGGGCTTAGCATGGTTGATTATTTTCCATGACACCTATCTGGAAAGAAGAATTCAGTTTCTCATCTTATAAAGCAAATGAATGGATGGATGGATGGATGTTACCGCATCCATCCCATTGGGAAAGAATACATTTTTTTCTCGATTCCCCTATTAATTTGTGTCTGTGTTACTCTGAAAGAAAGGGGAAGGGAGGGAGAAAAACAAAATGAGGAAAAAATTTGTATCTTTTAAAATATTACCGAAACTAAATCTCACTGACCAATTTAGGTTTCTTACTGGGGAGACACACTAAGTGACTGAGGATAAGAAAAACATGTCTGTTTCTTAAATTAAAGAACATTAACTGCTTCAACAGAGGAAAAATATTATTCCTGCTGAGGGGCATTTTGTACAGTATTGTTAATTCAAGGCTAGCTCTATTTTACTTTCTTTCACCTAAATCTTACTTATGCCAAATAACAAAGAGTAGAGAGAGGTAAAAACATAAAACTGAGTGGCACTGTCTTAATACCTAATGATACTGGACAAAATTAAAGAGCTGATCTAAGAAGTCTATTTGATTAAAATTTGATGGTAGTATTGCACCCCAAATTGTTTGAAAGTTTTTTTATGTGTCAATGGATATTCTATTCACAGTATGGTACACCACAGATTTTATTAAACTACACATTTGCATTGAATTGCTTTGAATTGAAAATACACAGTTTATTGTGTTTAGTGTATTTTTTATCTTACATGTAGATATGTCATAGTAACTAGAAACTATTCAGTTAAAAGAAATGCCTGGCATTTTTTAATGTGGCTATACAAGTCATCATAGAAGTGGGTTGTTTTTTAAAATTCTATCTCAAATGAGGTTTGTTCTTTAAAAAGCAAAAGATATACCTTCATCAGCATAAAAAGTAAAAGAAAATTTTCACATGGCCGAAAATCTCCCATATGGGAATTAATTTAAAAGGCTGAGTATAAAGGCGATAGTAGCCCCAAAAGAAGAGAGCCAGTGGGAGTGCTATCCCTCACCACCCCCAGCGCCATCAGAGAATGTTTCCAGGCATAAACACATGAATGGCAACTGTGTAGAAAGGATTATTAGCAGAGTGCTGGTGGCTGCAGGTAGGGAAATATAAATGCCTTTAACCAAGACACCTCCATGTTCAAGAATTCTATAAAGAATCTAATTTCCCCAATGTATGTGGGAATATGAGATCCATTTATAGAGAGAACCTGCTAAATTCCATATAAGTCACTGGAAAGGAGAATGAAGGTTACAACTGAAGTGACATAGCTTATATCACCCATGACTTTACCAAATTAAAATGGGGACCTAGGTATATAAGAAGGTATCAGTTAACTAAGATTAGACTTCTCACCTCAAATGGATAGTAGAATAAAGTAGGCAAACAGTAAAAAGGAGAGAGGATTTAGTAGAGGAAGAGAATAGGACAGGAGAAACTGTCCCAAGATCCTTGCACATCTGTTCACTGAGGCAGCATTATGTTGTACTCAGGTAAGCAGTCTGCTTAAGCCTGATTTGTTGAAATAGTCTACGTGCCTCCCAAGCTCTGTGATGTGGCCTGCTGTCCTGAAAATGTGACCAGTGTACACAGAAAATTGTACCTAGCTGTCAATGTGAAATTCCTAGAAACGTTACAGTTTTCTTCAGCCAGGATGGATTCCAGCCAGTGGCTATGAATTTCCTCAATTACTTGCCAACGGGATGAGATCAGAAGTTGGGATTGTTAACCAAGTAACTATGTTGTGCTATTTCTTCCTCCCTGATTCACGAATAACCAAGGGCTTTCCTGGATGATGAAATAAAATGATCCTTTTATTCTAAAGCACCTTTCTTAGGTGTTGCACAGGAAACAATTTTAATTTTTACTTATTTTTTTGGATTTTAAACCATTTGCCCTTCCCTTTTTGAAATGTGCTTTTATATACAGCATACCTTTGGGGATATAATTATCCACAAACATTACAAAAGTTGACAGTGTTTCTTAATGGTGTGCATAAGTAGGGAATTAAGAAGCCAGGATTTTCAATGGAATCAGAAACCTGTGATTTATATAACCAGCCCCTAGCACAGAACTTGTTCATGAAAGCAAACTGATTTCCATTTCTGATGGGTCTGTTGTAGATGACAAAATGTCAAACTAACATTATCACTTGAAATTCAGTAGGTCTTTCAGAAGGTAAAGGAAACATATTGCTTAGTTCACTGATTCTTAGTTCTACTTTCCTTTAAGGATATTCACCTTGTGACTGAAATATCTGTTTACATTTTAAGTTACTTATTCTTGTTGGAGAGTCTAGGTTTAAAGAGTCAGACTTTTTTTCTCCAAATTCTGCTTCATATTTAAAAGATACTGAAACATACATTTAAAATTTCATATAAATACAGTATTCTGACATTAAGTACTTCAAAGAATTCTTTCCTTAATTGCAGTGCACATCTGTCTCTGGGTCAGGGAAAGGAAAAGGGGAGAATTTTGTCCCTTGCCGCTCAGCTAAGGCACAAAGCGAAGACGGAGAAATCTGTTCTTTTCCCAATAACCATCTTTGTGAGGCTGTGGGGTGTGGAGAGAAACATTGCTTTAGCACACTTACCAAATCTGGGGTGATAATCAAGTCCCTCTGTTTGTGAAACGCTGTATTCAAGCAACTGAACAGGACAAGGAAGGCTCATGCTTTCCCAATTAAAAGCAGGTACCTATGCTTGTAGGTATTTTCCACGAATATATTTATCTGTCTGTTAAGGTTCAGATGGCAGTATACAGCCAGGTTGTATTTGCAAGAACCTGAACTACCTAATCTCTTAGGAGAGTATGTTTTACAACATTGAGTCATCAGTTATTGGTGTGTGGGGACAGTCAGAACTGGTGTGGAATATGTCAGTTGAAGTAGCATTGCTGTGTCACCAATGATTTAGCAATGTAAAATGGAGAGCTAGGTGCAGAAGGGATCATAAGAAGGGATCATTTAGCTAAGGTGAGACTTATCACCTCAAGTGGGTAATGGAATAAAATGGACAAGATGAGTAAATGAGAGAGGAGATGTAGTAGAAGAATTTTCTAGAATTATTAACTGCTCATCAATGTTTTACAAGCCTTTAAGATCTGTGGAGGAAGGGAAGAAAAGATTCACTTACAAAAGATGTTTTTAGTGAAGCTTCTATTAAGCCTTACACATTTTTGTAGACAGTGGGAACTGGGTATGTGTTAGGATGGCTGAGAGATGAGTTACATGTTGAACAAAAGTGAACTCTTTTTGTTGGGAGGAAACTTTTCTTTTTTTCTGTTAAAAAAAATTTCCAAGTCATTTTATAATCCTTCCCATCAACATTTCTTAATTATGTTTATTGAGGAAATTTTTTTAAATAGAAAATAAGCTTGTTAACAATTGTTACACGTAGATTATGGCTATACAGTTGTGCATTATATTATTTACATTTTGTGTGTGTTTGAAAAGTTTCAGAAGTTGTAAAAGGCAAAAAAAAACACTTAAGAAAGAAAAATTACTCTTCATCTCACCACTTATTTTTCTTCTTTTGAAATATTTAAAATAAAAAGTAAACGATTTCCTATAACTACTCCAATTTGACCCTCCAGAAATATCTACCATATAGAGCTCCGTGCATATCCTTCCAGAATTTTTAATATGTATATACAGTTCTTTAAATGATAAAATATATAGCAGGTATATAGACAGATGCATATACATGAAATTTCCTGTTTTACCATTTAACTGCATAAAAATAGACCTGTTTCCAAGGTACTGTATTAGGTTTTACATCCTTTTTAACAGGTGAGAGTATTGATGCTGTTCTGTTCTACAGAGGTCACAAAATATATGAACTCAATCCTCATTAATGGATGCTCAGTTATTTCCCGTATTTTGCTCTTACAAATGATACTGTAATGAGCAGCACTGAGCCCAGATCTTTTCACATCTTGTTGTTATTTCTGTATGATAGACACCTGGAAGTGTGATGGCAGAGTCCTAGGGTAGGCACATTTACCGTTTTGATAGAGACTGACAATTACAAATATTTTTGAAGTATCGTAAAAAGCTTTCACGGACCGAGTAGCCCCTCTGGGCAGTGGCCTCTAGAATTGCACAAAATGACTAAGATAAATATACTACTGTCAAAAGATGGTGATTTATCAGAAAACCAAAGAAATGACTGATACGTGTTCCGATTTCTCCTTTTTCCAGCAAAGCAAATTTAGAAGTTCAGCATCTTAAAGAAATAAGCTTTTTCTCTAGTATAAAAAAAGGAGTAAAGGAACATATAACTAATCGCATCATATGGTACACTAGTCACCACCTTTCTTGGTGCCTGCAAACTTCTCCCCAAGGACCAACCCACTTTGGTTGGTCCAAAGTTTTTAGAATTTTCTTTTCCTGCAGAATTCTTTCTCCCAGTATCTGTACCCCTTCCTCAGAATCCTCCCTTCCCCCACCAAAAAAAAAATTTTTTTTTTTTCAAACAAAAACGAAACTCTACTGTTAGGGGCTTCCCTGGTGGCACAGTGGTTAAGAATCCGCCTGCCAGTGCAGGGGACACGAGTTCAAGCCCTGGTCTGGGAAGATCCCACATGCTGCGGAGCAACTAAGCCCGCCCGTGTGCCACAACTACTGAGCTTGCGCTCTAGAGCCTGCAAGCCACAACTGCTGAGCCTACATGCCACAACTACTGAAGCTCGCGTGCCTAGAGCCCATGCTCCACAACAAGAGAAGCCACTGCAATGAGAAGCCCGTGCACCGCCATGAAGAGTACCCCGCTCACTGCAACTAGAGAAAGCCCGCATGCAGCAACAAAGACCCAATACAGCCAAAAATAAATTTATAAAAACAAAACAAAACAAAACAAAAACTCTAGTGTTTGTACTTGCACCTTTTAGGAAAAGATATTAAAAAATAGATGATCAGATGTTACAACATAAAAGCCTCATTTTCATTTTGTGGATGACCTTAATATGTTTTGCCCTAAAGCATACATGGATGGTAGGAGATTGATGGGCTGTGAAAAACAAAAACAAACTCATAAAAAGTTAACGCATCAGAAATAGCAGTATCAGCAGCAGAAATGTCTGCACAGCAACTGAGTGGTTTTGAAAGCTCTTGAGACATGTCTTCTGATGCATTAGTAGTATTAAGTGGATCAGGGCGAACAAGATCCATCTTTACATATATATCCTTATATTCATATTTTGTATCGTAGGAAACTAAGCCATATGATCTAGATTAAGAACACCAGATGTATTCTTTTTATCTTATATTTCAGAAACATTGGTTCATTGAATCTATGGTGTATAAATGGTTATATTTCTGATATAAAGAAAGATAGTTTGTTCAAATTCTTCAGTTTGAGAAATCCCACATAAAAATGATTTTTAATTATGCCATATAGTGCTTACCTGAAGAAGCACTCTTGTAGTATCTTTCCCTTAATGATGATCCTAGTCATGGATTAAGTCAAACTGTCACTGTTGTACCAACAAGCAATTATACCTTACAAATCAATCTTCTCGTTTGTCTTTAATTTACCATTCATTCGTGAGGCACATTGTAAACACAGAGTATTTGTAGTTATTCAGGTTAGGCTAAGTAGTACATATTATGTTAAAAGCTGAAAAATATTTTATAAACTAAGTTGCTATGATTTATTAAGTCAGGTAGGTATACTTCTGATTTGATGAACAAATTAACTTCTCCCTGTTCCATGACCACAACCTTTTTTTCAGCCTTTATCACAATTTGTTGGAAAGGAAAACCATGAAGAGAGTATTACTGCATTATCACACATAAATATTATCAGGAAAAATCATCTAAAAGATGTTCCACCACTCTTAGTGACCTCAACAGCTCCACTTAACAAAACTGTTATAAAGTTGTAAAGTGCCTGTTGGCATTTAATACAAGGTTAAAACATACGGCAAGAATTTGATAAACATTTCTCTACAGATAAAAAAGTCATTTGAAACTTACTGTGGGTTAGATTACTGACCGAGTAAAATAGAACATTTGAAAAGCAAAAACATGGGAAATTAGGGTTTTTAAAAAAAAAAAATTTCTGCTGAATAGCACTACAGTTTTTAACATGAACTAAAGGTATACATTCAAAATATTTTCATGGAAGCTCACAAAGTTTTGGTAAGAAGTGACTAAACAATGCAGGTGTGTGTATAAGTGCCCTTTACCTGTTCCCCACCAGTCACACAGGCATACCTTCTAAATGAAGCTAGTTCGTCACAAACTGAGGGTAG
This sequence comes from Lagenorhynchus albirostris, assembly GCF_949774975.1. Classification (NCBI taxonomy): domain Eukaryota; kingdom Metazoa; phylum Chordata; class Mammalia; order Artiodactyla; family Delphinidae; genus Lagenorhynchus; species Lagenorhynchus albirostris. The sequence continues at coordinate 58,436,210 of NC_083101.1, read as the reverse complement.
TTTATGTTCCTTTGTTACTGAATAAGTAGCCCGAACAGTTTCATAAGCCCATATCGATGTACATGGCACCACTCTCCCTGGGGTGTTCAATGATTTAAGAGACAGCATAGCATAATGAGAAGTTGCCTAAATGAGAATTGACAAGGTCTGGGATCAGATTCCCCACATAGCCATAGTTTTACTGATAATGATGACCTTGATCAAGTCCTTTTACCCCTCTGAGCTTCACTTTCCTTACTAGTGGAATTAATGCGACAGGGGAGGGGAGGATAGATGAACCCACAGAGAGTGAATCATGCGAGAAGTATACACTGTCCCGCTCCCCCGCCCCCGCCAGTGTCTCTCCCAGTGCCTGTGGACACAAACATGCTTCCTGTCACTCTCAACCTCCTTTGATTTCAATTCACACAACAAAGGAACAGTTTGCTCTTCTAAAACAGAGATCACAATCTTGTTAGCCAAATGTGGCCTCCAAAGGTCTTTTCTTTGACCCCTACTGGAGTTCAACAAAATTTTGAGTCAGTAGTGAAGACAGAGGAAAGTCACGTAATTATCTGGGTTTTCAGTTGCTGTTGAGAGCCTGAAACGCCTCACCCTCTTGGCTCTGTAGTACTACCTGGAAAGATATCTGCTAGAGCTTTGCACCCTTCTAGAAGTTCTCCACAGTCTACACCAGCCCTAAGGATGGCCCTGACATTGAGACAGAGTTCAGTTGCCATTCATCTAAAGCTTATTATTATTACTTTTTTTAAAAATAGAGAAATTTTTCTCTTTCCTGAGACGCCACTGAAAGTAGAGAAATGAAAGACAGCTTGTTGCACAAAAGGCTCCTTGTTGCACAGAAATGGGGAGGAGTACATTACTTGTGAAAGTGTTTACTGTTCAGTACCTGGTTATGTTTAACCATTTACCTAGCCGACCTGGCCGCTTGAGCCACTGGAAACCTTGACCCCTGCTTGAGGAGATCGTAACTTCCATCCTAGAACTAAAACAGTAAAGATGCCAAAACCACTTAAGATTTTGTTGTTGACTAGATAGGCTAAAATATACAGGTCACTTAACTTTTCTAGACTTCAGAGCCCTCTTGTATAAAATGAAAATGCTGGACTAAGTCATCTCTAAGGCACCTCTCAGCTTACAATGCCACGATTTTAAAGTTTTACATCTTATAAGGAAGCCACCATGCAGTTACTGTCACAAATATTTACCCTGTTAAAAGTAGCCATCGGGCTTCCCTGGTGGCGCAGTGGTTGAGAGTCCGCCTGCCGATGCAGGGGACGCGGGTTCGTGCCCCGGTCCGGGAGGATCCCACATGCCGCGGAGCGGCTGGGCCCGTGAGCCATGGCCGCTGAGCCTGCGCGTCCGGAGCCTGTGCTCCGCAACGGGAGAGGCCACAACAGTGAGAGGCCCGCGTACCGCAAAAAAAAAAAAAAAAAAAAAGTAGCCATCATGTTTTCTCCTCCAACCTAGGGCAGATTTCAGTGACTACCTCTGTCATTTTCCATGTTGACAGTGTATATTGTGGTATCATAGCTTCAGAATGAAAACTCTGCTCGGATGCAACGTGTGCCTTTAAAATGCATTTATGTTGTGCATTTGTAGCTTTGAACTGATGAGGTTGTGACCCTGGCAAGCCCTCATCAGCTGTGAGCTGCACTTCAAGTTCTTGTTAATAATAGCTAAAGCACTAAAACTCGCTAATGGAGACTTAGAGCAGGTTCAAGGGTATCACCAGGAGAAAGCTGATCTCATTCTCATAAACTCTGATTCTTGAACGAAAAAAATAAAGTTACAGCCCCCTGCCCCCATCAGAAATTCCCAAAGGACTGAGACTCATTACTGGGGAACTTTAAAAGTATCAATGTCTGGCTCCCATACCCAGCTATTCTGAGTTAATTGGTCAGGTGTGCAGCCTGGAAAGAAGGAATTTTAAAACACCTCAAATTGCGCTATTGTGAAAACACTGTTGTAATAAAACGGTGATTCACAGACTGTGAGCAAAGCCAGCTTGCCAGACAAAAGATTGAAAAGAGACCACAGTGAGGTCAAATTCATAGTTTTCTTAGTGTCTGCTTTTTTATTCAGATTCTAGCATGCTTGATTATATCCTGTAAATTTTTTTTCCCACGTTGGACAATGGAGAAGTTTGGGGAGAATTGTATAACACTATTTTGCAACAGACCCTTGGTGATTATTTTCTGATACGACCTAGAGTTTCATGTTAAATAATAAATGCTGGAGAAGATGTGGAGAAAAGGGAATCCTCCCACACTGTTGGTGGGAATGTAAATTGGTGCAGCCACTATGGATAAGAGTACGGAGGTTCCTTAAAAAAAAAAACTAAAAATAGAGTTACCCTATGATCCAGGAATGCCACTCCTGGGCATATACCCTGAGGAAACTCTAATTTGAAAAGACACATGCACCCCATTGTTCACTGCAGCACTATTTACAATAGCCAAGACATGGAAGCAATCTAAATGTCCATCAGAAGATGAATGGATAAAGAAAATGTTGTATATATATCCAATAGAATACTACTCAGCCATAAAAAAGAATGAAATAATGCCATTTGCAGCAACATGGATGGACCTGGAGATTATCATACTAAGTGAAGTAAGTCAGAGAAAGACAACTATCATATCACTTACATGTGGAATCTAAAATATGATACAAATTAACTTCTTTACAAAAGAGAAATAGACTCATAGACATAGAAAACAAACTTCAGGTTACCAAAGGGGAAAAGATGGGGGGAGGGGTAAATTAGGAGTTTGGGATTAGCAGACACAAACTGCTGTATATAAAATCAATAAACAACAAGGTTCTACTGTATAGCACAGGGAATTACAGTCAATGTCTTGTAATAAACCATAATGGAAAATAACATGAAAAAGAATATGTGTATGTATAACTGAATCATTTTGCTATATACCAGAAAATAACAGAATACTGTAAATCAACTACACTTCCATAAAAAATAAAATAAAATAATGAAAAGGAATAAGTAAATAAATAAGAGTTTCATGTTGGAGGAGTTTCACCCCACGTTTATTCTTCAGCATAATTTTTATGTTGACAGTTATTCGTTTTGAATACATGATATAAGATCGTAGTTTGGTTAGCTAAAGAAAACTGTATTAAACTGAATTCAAAAAGTTGACAATTCAACTGCATATATTTTCTGTTTTGTAGAATGTAAATGCTCTCCGCCCCTCAAAGAAAAGATAGTTACTTTTAGAACCTTTACATATGAACTACATCCACAAGACCCTTCTCTGCTCAGACATCCTATCTACTTGAGGAAGAAATGAGTTATGAAGAAGGAAGTGACTCCAGAATTTATCTAGCCCCACATTTTTGTTTCACAGAAGAAGAAACTGACGTGCTTGATAACCAGAAGTTTGTCCCTATTAGTAGATGGCAGACCCAGAAGTAGAACTCATATTCAGTATACTAGTCCATGATTTCTTCTCCTGAACCATCAGATTCCCACAAAGCTTTCCTCCCCTTTCTGTGAAACATCCATTCTGCCATTTTTACTTGTCCTAGAACGTCAGTGCGATACTGTCAAGTCTTACGTAATGATTCTTGAACGCCAGGATATCGTTGCATGGGATATATACATATCCTGAATTAGAATGTAATGGATCAGTGCAGGTTTCCTTGGATTTCTCTGTAATTAGCTTCCAAAGTAATACTTCCAGACCATGCGCCAGTGCATGCCAGAAGTAAATACGCTGATCGCGTCTTTGGCTGATTATGACGGTCTTCTACTGCTGTTATACTAATACTTTTCCCATCTCCAACTGGCTTTACTTTTTGCAGCTTTGAGCAGTAATTCAGTCCCCTACGCCTCCCTGATTGGCTCTGTGTCCTCCCTCTCTAGCCAAACCACCACTCAGTCCATATATGATAATAACTCTCTCCCACGATTCGCTCGAAAAGGTCTAAACATCTTTGTCTCTATTATTTTCTCTGTTAAAGCACTGTAATGGATGTCCACATCATTCCATTTCCAGATAAACCTAGAGTCTCTTGTGCCTTTGCATTTCCACTCTTGTCATTGGGGGCGCCTCATCTGGATAAGATCACTTTAATTATTAGAACACCGTCACCCACCCTCTCCTTCCACAAAATGTAAATGAGTTCAATTCTACCATCTATAGGGAAAAGTTTCAGAAATGGGTTCCAACATTTATGTCCAAATGCATAATTATATCAGCAACAAAGAGTTTCTACTTCCAAGGCGACTCATTTTCATTGGATCTTCCATTAAGATTTTAGCTGACTGAAAACAGACTTTCATAGCCATGAACACTAAAATACCACCTATCACAGCACAGTGCTAAAATGATTGGAAGAAGCAAAATAGTTTTTTACCTGACTTACCAAACCATTGATAATTCAGCATTTGAGACAAAGGAACTCACTGGGTGGCTTTCAATAACAGCACAATATCTAAAATACCCATAAAGTAATTACACATTGTGTTGACTTAGTGGTCACCATACCACAGCCTGACACGCTCCAAAGAGTCCCCAGGGACGGCAGAATGTCAACATGGCTTCCAGTTTGAGCCCCTCCCTCATTCTTTTTCTACGTCAGAGGCTTCCCTGGGGGCATGCTAGTTCACGTTTTTTCTAGTCAGCTGGAATCTGCATCTTTAAGACATGAGTCAGCAGTGCTCTCTCTTGATGCTCTTGAAAAATTAATCAGAAGAAGGAACATGTAAATCACATGAAAAGTGAGAAACCATTGTACAGCACAGGAATCACCAAAATTGGTGGATTATTTTTACCAGAATCTACGAATCTAACATAACTTCAGCTGGCAGACTGAACTAAGATGTATCACCCACTGTCACTGCTTTCTTTCTTTTTCTACCTTCTTTTTCCTCTTCATCCTTTCACCATTTGCTCCCTTTCCTGCATTCACTTCCCATTAGTGGACAAAGATGTTCACACCTGAAGTGGATTGTAGGTTTGCTGGGGGTTAAATAACGGGGGCTTGGGGCAAAATACCACAAAGCTGTCAGTGTGGCCATCAATAAATGTCCAGGAGAAGGCTGCAACCCAATCTCTACAATCTGCTACGAGTGAAAACATTTTTGAAACTCAGTTTGGTGCCTGATTTTGTCATCAGTGATTATTGTCTGTGAGCTGTGGTGCATGTCCTTCTTTGTGTCCATGTATGCATGTGAATGTCAGTCACCTACAGGTTTGTGAAATATTAAAGCGATCTTAATCTAGTCACAGTGTATAGTGGATCCTGTAAAAACCTGCAGCATTTTTATTAGTCCTTTTAAAAAGTATATCAGACTATCCATTTCATTTTTTTTAACAAATTCATTCTGTTTTATTTTATTTACACCATCATTTCCTTTGCAGGTTCAGATGATTCCGGTTACCCTGGTAACCTTCATTCTTCAAGTTAGTTTTCCTTGATTATGCATAAGTCACTTTATGTTTCCTATCAAGCTATTACGCTTTTCCTTTTAGGGCTTTCTCAGTATGTTTTCTTAGTTCACTTTACACCATTTAATTCCACACAGTTTCCATTTCACACAGTGCAGGAGAAGGAGTTTGAAATGACATAACAGTCATTACTCAAAGCAGAAGTTGACATCAAGCCTGACTGTCAGTTTTCTCCATGAGCTAACTGCATTGATTCATAGCACAATAACACTTTCTTTCACACTAGGAGTGTTAGTTTGGGGATTACGCTTGGTAGCTTTTCATTTGGCTACAAAATTCATCCTTCCAGAGCATGTCCTGCTTTGAGTAACCAAACTATCTGCCTGCTTCCTCACATGAAACCTCTTTACTACTCACATATTTTCAGGCCATTTCTAACTATAGTATTCTCTATATTTTGGAATAGTTAGCTTCATTCGTTTTCAAATGTCTTTATTCTTTCCTTTTAATAGGTATGGCTAGCCATCCTCCAATACCTATCTTGGAACTCGCAGATCACATTGAAAGGTTAAAAGCAAATGACAACTTGAAGTTTTCCCAGGAATATGAGGTAATTAAGTGTGTTTCTACTTGACAGTATTTTCAAGAATTGCCCCCCTCTTCTTTTTGACCATATTCTTAAAAACTAACTTCATCAGTTCTTTTTCCTTTAAATATGACTCAGCATCCGATATAAAAGTTTATAACAAATAGCCAACTTAAAAGTATCTGTATAATTAATGTGGTAGTTGTACTCTGAAAGGTGTTGAATTATTTATATGCGTTTGGTGTTACTTAATGAGGTTGATTTATCTTCGCTGATTTCAAGTTCATAGACTATACTGAATGTATGAGCTTCCCAGTATACCAAAGGGGTGCCAAATACACTGATTTACGGTCAGAAGGCTCACTGAAAAAGAAATTACACGGAGTAAGCAGATTTCCCAGTACTCTTTTTCAGTTTTACATGGCCTGAAAACTGTAATTATTAAGTACATACACATGATGTTACCATTCAGTCTAAATAATATTAGGGCTAATATTAAGATAGTAATATGTTCGCAGAAAGCTGCCTGTTTTTGAAGCAGTGGTGAACTTAATGCTATCTTAAATTTTCAGAATGCTTGAAGGTTTTGTGTGAATCCTTGATGAACATGAATAAAAAATTGTTGTATATGTCTGGGTATTTGGATATTGTGGCATTTATCAAGCAGAAAGTTGTAAAAGTGGATATTTATGGTATTTCTCAGAAACCGGGACCCATAGTGAAACCAGTCCATGGATTATTCATAACTAAATGATCATTTATCTTTTAGATCAAGTTTAACTTAGCGTAAGATTAACATGTCCAACTAAAGTCTTCTAATTGTGCCAAATAACAAAACTGTTTGGAACAGTTCAAATTCTATCATAAAGAGTTTCTGATTTACTTAACGGGAGTCTTAAAACACATCCTTGTTACATCCCTCGGTTTCTGTTTTATCAACCTGAAATGAGGCTGATGGACTAGATACCTCTCAGTCCCTAGCAGCTCTAACATTTTGCCCTGTCATATTCGGTTAGAAAACCGTAAGAGGAGCCCTAACCTCAAGTGGCTAGAGGGATATCAACTATGTGAAGAAGCTCCACGTAAGAGAACGTGGCGCAGTGGTGCCTGCGGCAGTCTGGATATTTGCGTGGACTTTCTAAAGTCTTTAAACATTTCAGATTTTGATTATTTAAATTATTGTGCTGGCTAAGCAAAACCTATCTGTAGCCCCGTGTACCTTCTGCACCTTCCAGAGCTGGTAACCTTTTATGCAGTTTACACACTCCAGCATCTTTGTCAAATATTTGATAGAACGCAAAGGAGATTTTGTTTGTTTGCTCATTGGTTGAGTTACATTTTCCTGTATTCTATTCTAAGCATTTAAGAGAACGTTTTCAATTTTAGGAAACACATTGGATTGTGAATTGTCTTTATTTTCTAAATGGGCTGCTTCTTATTTCTTTCCTGTTCTTCCTCTTAGTCATAAAGGCTCTTTTTAAATTATGCAGTATTCTTTAAAATAGTTTCTGGTTTGAGGCTTGAGGCTGAAATTTGAGTTTTAAAAAGAAAACAAGGCATGTGATGAATGCCATTTGGGGCAACGTAAAAACTCTTAGCTGAGTGTGTTAGTTTTCACCAACCAGAATCTTTCACTCCTCCAACCTCCTCTTTATTGTTATCGTGAGTGTTGTTATCGTTATGCTTAGTGTTTCGCTTTGTGTGATAAGATGGGTCACAAAAAAAATAAAACTCGATAGCTCAACCTGTTAATAAGCTATTAATTGTCAATACCACTGACAGTATTTGCATCATTCAGGCAATCTCAGTTGTATGTGCTGACTACAATAACCGGCCTCCTTTAAATATGGAACTTCTCCAGAAATGCTACATGTAAAGACACTCTAATGATACTCATTTAGCCATTAGATTAGAAGTGCTCCTTGAAAGTAGTTACGAACTGCATGCTGGCAGCATTCCCATTAAGAACTCCCCCAGTAGCCGTTGACATGATAGCCCACACTGACTACCATTTATCACAACGATGATCTGTGATTAAAGCTCCCTGGGCATGAATTGACTCTACGGTGCCTTAACAGCCATGAAGGGGATATTTAAGTGATGTATTCATCTGTGATAATATGATAAAGACCTCTACATAATATTTTAGGCCATAAGCAACACATTGAAAAAAAATTTTTTTTTGCATATTATCTCCATATAAATTTGAATAGATTTTTCATTGGTTTTCAGTGAAGAAAATGGAGGAAACAAACACAAGTCATTCTTTTCAAACATGTAATTATTTTGGCATAATCACTATGGATTAATGTTTACTCAGACCTCTCAAGATGAGTAAAGCTAAATTTGTTACTTTGATTCTAAGACTAAAGCAGAAGTTCAAGGCATGAAACCTGTTTGCACTGATCCTGAGGTCAGGATAGGAGGAAGTAGGTTTAAATTATAGCACATTATTAGATCATGTGAGAGACTTCCTTTACTGTAAAGAAAATTGGTCTCAGACATCGGATTCAATGACAGCTGGAAGAAGGAACCTGAGATATTAGTATAACTGCATCCTGAAGGTCTTTACAATTACTTTAGGCTTTTATTTTCTGCAGTGCGACTGCCCAGTCCTACTAGAATTTAAGTCCAGAATTTGAGGATGGTATCTAGAATGCAGGGAACAAAGTCCTCCTTAAATGTGGTATCACTGTCAAAGTCAGTACATCAGGCCGGTGAATGTTTAGACTGATTCATAATAGTTGTGTAGGTCTTGCCAAATAAACTCTTAGCCAATGCCTATATATGGATCATTTGGAAGCCTAATTAAAATCCAAATTCCTGGTCCGAACTTCAGAAATGCTGGTTCAGTAGTTCAGCCATGGCAATTAGAAATGCCCATTTTATTTCTTTTTCCCCAGTTTTATTGAGACATAATTGAAATTTAACATTGTATTAGTTTAAGTCATATGATATAATGATTTGATATATGTGTATATTGCAAAATGATTACCACAATAAATTTAGTTACAATCTATCACCTCATATAGCTACAAACTTTTTTTCTTGTGACAAGACCTCTTAAGATCTACTCTTAGCAACTTTCAAATATACATTATTGTTAACCATAGTCACCATGGTGTATATTACATCCCCAGGACTTATCTTATACAGTTAACCCTTGAACAACATGGATTTGAACTGCACGAGTCCACTTCTACATGGATATTTTTCAATAGTAAATGCCAACTACAAACTGTACATGTCTTAACTCCTGCATTGCTCAAGGGTCAATTGTAAAATGGAAGCTTTTGACCACCTTCACTCATTTCTGCCATCCTCCACCCTATGCCTCTGGCAACCACCAATCTGTTCACTATTTCTAAAACAAATTTTTTTTTTTCAGATTCCATGTAAGTGAGGTCATACAGTATTTGTCTGTCTGGCTTATTGCATTTAGCATGATGCCCATGCCCTCAAAGTCCATCCATGTTGTTACAAATGGCTGAATTTTCTTTAAGGTTGAATAATATTGTGTGTGTGTGTCACCCTCCAATCACACACACACACACACACACACACACACGCACACAGACACACACGCACACACGACCCTCTGATCTTCATTTCACCATTTCCTAAGATGGCAAATGTATCTGTGTATGAGATTCGTTTGACAGGCATCACAGTCAGCATTATCATTATCAACATCATATACGTGAATCCTATTTATATCAGATTGGCTATAAGTAACCACAGCCCCTAGAGTTTGCTTCATGGAAAATAAAGGGTCGTTTGTTTTGTCTATTATCTATTATAAATGTATTTATTTATTTATATAGAGCCAAAGGCTACCCATGCAGGTATGTTTCAAGAGCTGTTATCTAAAGTAAGTGAGACAGAGAAACACAAATATCATTTGATATCACTTATATGTGGAATCTAAAAAACGTTACAAATGAATTTATTTACAGAACAGAAACAAACATAGAAAACTTATGCTTACCAAAGGGGAAGGAGGGGGCCCTAAATTAGAAGCTTAGGATTAACAGATACACACTACTATAAATAAAATAGATAAACAACAAGGTCCTACTGTATAGCACAGGGAACTATATTCAAATATCTTTTAATAATCTATATTGGAAACAAATCTATAAAAAGAATAGAGAGAGAGAGAGAGAGAACTGAATCACTTTGCTGTACACCAGAAACTAACACAACATTGTAAACCAACGATACTTCAAGAAAAAAATTAAAAAAGAACTGTTATCTGAAATTGGAGGACTGTAGAGATTTTCCAACACCCTCTCTGAAACTCTCATCTTTGTGTTTTTCTCTGGGCTGCTCTATTCTTTCCCCTGTACAGGCCAGCTTCTTCTGTTTCTCCCACCCACATACAGAAAATATATCCTTTGATCATATTTTCTTTTACATAGAGTCCCCCTAAAGAAAGAGACAATTCTTGTCAGTCAAATTCCAAATGCCAGAGAACAAACTCTAAACTTCAATTGACTCATTGGGTTGTGAAGACACACATTAGGACATAGCCGCTAACAGCCCATCCCTATATATCTGGTTCCTTCCTTGGACTGAAGAGAGCAAAGTTATTTCTGAGCTGGAGGAGGAACCAATAATTATCCACCATACTGCCGTGGAAAAGCACCACGCTAAGTGCTGAGAGGAATGTAAAACTTATAAGAAACCTTTATTTCCAGGATGTCTAAAAGGCACACTTAGATATATACCCTGTCCCCCACCCCCCAAAAATACTAAAGAAGACCATCTAGAAGCTAATCCTAAGTACTAAGTACTAAGGCAATGCTGTTGGGACTCAGTAAAGGTACTGAAGAAAAGGTAGTACTGAGAGTATAACTTGGAAGAACAGGAGTAAGAAGCATTTTGTCAGGTGGACAATGTACTTCATGTACATTATAGATTTTATACCTTTATTTTCTACGTTGGGAAAATAATCCCCCTTTTAAACAGTTACAACAGCAAATTTTCTTCCAGCTTCCTAACAGCTGACTTACAAATTACTTTTTGGACCACAGTCCATCCTGCCATGGCAGTTAGACAGACGTGAATAGTTATCAAACATCTAGTTTCAAATCTGTCATCACTAGCTCTTTTTAGTGGTATTATCTTAAACATATATATATATATACACACATATATATATATATATTTTTAAACTACTACTATATCCGGTATCTGGTAATAAACTATAATGGAAAGGAATCTAAAAAAGAATATATATATTCTTTGCCGTACACCAGGAAAACTAACACAACATTGTAAGTCAGCTATACTTCAATTAAATAAATAAAATAAAATAAAACTCAACTACTCTGAAGATCAGTTTTTTTGTTGCAATCGGAGAAGGGCGAGAAGCTGTGGTTCACAGAAGGCCTATCAGAAGGATACCTTTGACCTATTTTGTTCCCACCACAAAGACCGGTCCCAGTGTCTTTGCTGCCATCTGTGGGAAGTCTCTTATCTTTAATCTCAGCCCCCGTGTGTCTCCAACATTTAGCATCCTAATGTGCTGAGAGTTTCTTCCTGTACTCATGGCAACACTCTCACACCTCCAGTCTGTACAGTCGATAGTGAGTCTCTTATCTGAAACATTCCAGATAACAGTGCCCTGTCTTTCCATTTTAATGACAGCATGTATGTGGCACCTTTGTCTAATAAGCTAAAATCTTCACAATACTGGTGAGACAGGTAAAGGAAAAAGATATATTACTTCCTCATGAATAATGACATGTATCAAGACAGTGCTAAGATATATAGAGACATTAAAAAACATTGCTTCGATCCTATTTTTAAATGTTTAGAGCTGGAACAGACCTCAGAGATCATGTAGTTTAACCTTCTCATCTTAGAGGTAGGGAACAAGAGATTGAGAAAGGAGCGACTTGCTCAGGTTCACACACCTAGTATGAGGCTGAACCAAGCCACAAATTCACGCCTTCTTGTTCTTAGAAGAACACCGTACCTTAACTCACCTGCTCTAGACACCAAAATATTTTACTGTTTGTTACTTACTACGTGTTGATTATAGAGTCCGGAAACCTAAGTCTTCAACTAGATCAATACTTATTCTAAAATTTTTTGTGAAAATGTCATAGTAACCAATTTGCGTTGCATGATTTTCACAGGGAAAACCAGTAGTTTTTCTATGATGTGCTAAGGACACATTTCTTTTCTCCATAGACAGTTTCTTCATTTCCAGTGGTAAACGTTATATTTCTCTACAGAGGGACAAACTGTCTGTCATCAAAGCAATGACCACAAAAGAAAACATTTCTATTTTCCCTAGAAAAAGGCTCTCGATGTATCGGACCACGTATGCGTGCCAGGCTGCGTTCATAGGCAGAAAGCCTTCGTTGCTCATGTTTTATAAACCTCTGAGCATTCATAAGGCAAAATTACTTGTCATATCTGCTTTCAACTAATTTAGAATTTATGTGTAAACTCATGACAATGGACATGCATTAGAGCCTCACAGAGATGCAAACAAGAAACCAAACACACACACATGCACACCCCTCTGACTTTTTGGCTAGCTTTCAATGCACTGAAGTTTTCTGCTAAGTGACTCCTCTGTCTTTCTGAAGTAAGAGAGTGGTGGCTGACAGAGATCTATTTTCATCTTTTATGCGGAGTTGACGAGTGGAATTGACCAGGGAAAAGCCTCCATTTGTAAATATTTTTTGACACGTGAGTCACAAGGGTTTTTTTTTTTTGTTTTTTTTAGTTTTGAACAAATTATGGTGGCTTGTGTAATAGATGAAAAAATGGATGATTTTATGAAATAAAAAGTAGTAACAACCTTTTCATACCTGGGTTAGATAAACCAAGTTAAACTTCCTTCCTTCAGGGGGGACGAATGGCAAAATTTACTATTCCAAAGTGCAACATCCTGATACTGTAACAATGGGGGTGAGAGTAGGGGAGTCATTATCTACTTTCTTAAGAACATGGCAGTTGGCCTGCTTCAGATTGGGCCCAAACCCCTCTGCATGCCACTCAGGGCCTTGTACTCACTGAGCTAACAGTGCGGGTAGCATGGCACAGTGGCTAAGAACACAGGCCTTTGAGTCAGGCTGTTTGGCTCAAGCTGTGTGACCTTAAGCAAATGACTGAACCTCTCTGTAGTTTACTTTATCTCTAAAATGGAAGTAATCATAGTACCTACCTCATAGGTAACTAAAAAGAAATTAATACATATGAAATGTTCAGCAGAGTCCCTGATACAAGTGCTCAGTAGTCTGAGTAGGTACTGTTTCCTCAAATAAATGCCATCAGTTTTAAGATGCACATTCCTTTCAGAGACGTGAAAATGTGAAAAAAAAAAATGTCTTTGAATCAATGAAACCCTGGCCTCTTCCCATCCCTGTCATTGGTCAGACCCCTAGGGCTCTGCTGAACTCAGTTCAACAACAACAATAACAACAAAAAGTCAAAGAAGAAAAAAAGAAAACTTGCTAGTTTAAACCAGCACAATTAGCACTAGGTTGCCCTCTCTTTTATTCTACTCATTTCCTGTGTTTGAATATAAGCTTCTCCTGGTCAGATGTTATGGCTCTCTGTATGCTGTTGGCCACGTGGCAACAAGCTCACCACCTGGCCTTCAGTAGATGATTAACCAAAGTGTGTGTCTGGACTGGTTTCTAAGTAAATTTACAGTTCATGGAAACTCTTTGTTGTGCTCAAAATTGCTAGTAGGAACAACAGGAGTGAACAGAACAGTGTCTTTCTGTAAAAAGAGCTGCTCTTCTCATCCCCACCTGATTTATCAGCAGTTGAAGCCTTATTTTCAGACCTGTTTCTCTCAGAAAATAGACTGTCATTATCTTTGGACAGTACAGAAGTGAATGCATTTTAATGCAGACCCCTCAGATTTAACTCAAACGTACCTACTGATTAAACTCCCAGTACGGTTTTTAGAGTAAAGATGGGCCTGCCAGCTGGCAGTCTGAGAAGATGCTTTCTTTGTTCGTAGCTAAGGCCGGCCTCATCAAGTAAGATATAAAGGCACAGAGAGTCCATTCCCGGCTGGCTGGCATTCTGCATCTTGTAAACAAATCTAGCGGCACACAAAGACACAGCAGCTCACCTGAGAAGTAATGTTCCATCCAAAACCAGGGTGTGTGTGTGTTTATAGTCTTTTATTCTTTCTGCACTTCTGTAGCTGTGAGAACTCAAACTGCAATCAAACTCTCAAGTTTCAAAGCTTATTTTTATTTGGACTTCTTTAATGTTCTTAGACCCACTTTTTAAAAACCTCAAACATTTTCCTTGCCAAGGTTAAACTCCATATCTTTAATACTTGAGCTTTGTATTTTTTCTTCTGGGAGGCAAAGCGGCATCTTGGGGGAATCTCATGTAACTTTAGTTTTCTGTTTCTCAATCCTTGTTCTCACACAAGTTTGCCATAACTAATTGGCCCTTAACCATCACTGGACATTGTCCAAATTGTCTTTCCACCTGCTCCCATGTGGAGCCCAAGGCTCTCAGGAAACAATTAATCCTGAAGTGTCTCTAGTTCCAAAGCAAGCTTTCAACTTCAAAGAGACGATAGCAAGAACTAAAAAAGAGACCACTTTTTGAGTTTTGTTTTGATTTTAAAATGAAGTTGGGGTTTTAGGGCCAGAGTGATAAGTGTGCACTTAGAGGGTTACAATAGCAGATGCGGGAGCGAGCTTTGAAGTCAGGGAAAACAATGTTCATATTTTGACTCTGCCAATTAGTAGCTGTGCTGCTTGACCCTGAACCAGTTACTGCGCCTCTGGTGGCCTTGGCTCTCTCTTATTTAAGATTAGAATATTAGTATCTACTCATAAGCTTGTTAGGAAGATGAATATATGTTAGGCACCTGGCCTCTTGCCTTTATGCTTCTTTACGAAGCAAGCATGAAGTAAACAGAAGTGGCCCACAATGTTGTGAACTTTAATACTCACGACCTACCTATTAGTCACTTAGTAGCACTGAATTTGTTTCACTGCTCATTTTATCTGCTATAATATTCCCTTCTTCTGCCAAAAAGAAGCTCTATGAAAGCAATTAGGAGAAGGTGAGCGGAGACGAAGACAGAGCATGGCTATGATGTCTGCAAAGTTCTTTTCACATTTCATACGTAATGGAGTTTCTGGAAATTAAATCCACATTAAGTATCCAGAAAGATTCAATTTCACTGATGAGTAGAACCTGTCCTCCTGTCTCTGCCATGAATTTGAATGCCACTAGACAAGCTGTTTAACTCCCCCATCTCCGTTTCCTTCTTTATAAAAGGAGCAGTTTGAATGCCTTTGTCTATTTGACAAACATTACTGCAAAATAAAAAATGATCAAGAAATAAGCTTTGCCATGGATGAGTCCATAGTCTCCTAGGAAAAACAGAAAAGGAACCAGTAATCATAAAACATGGTGGGTGGTGCTGGGAGAAGGGAGCTTAGGAAGGGGCAGGTTCGGAGGTGAGGCTTTCCCGAGAGCATCTGAGTTGAAAAGTCACTGAAGTTTGCTAGAAAAGGAAGACCTCAGGCCGAGGGAGATGCACATGCAGAGTTATGGACATGAGAAGAGGCCTGACTTATTCGGGGGACCCCGATGTGTTCGGTACCTGTCACTGCAATGTCAGGGTGCTGCTGCGGAGAGGTGAGGTGGATGCCAACATGCTGAGGTGTCTGCACCAGGTGATCTCAAAAGTATGCTCAAGTCATGGGAATGATTTCCTGCCTCTGATCCTACAGCTGCAAACGCCCCGGGAAAAAAATAAGTGCATCTGGGATTATATCACTTTTGAGTATAGCTTTTGGGTAGAATTTTAACAATGCTGCAGGAAAGGATTGGAGCAAGGGATGTCCTTTCTTTCTCTCTCTCTCTTTCTCACTCTTTTTCTCTTTCTTTCTTTCTCTAAATGGTAGTGGCACTATTATTCGCCATGGTTTTTCTACTGTGGTTGAACAGGTTGTCGTTCTATTTGAAAAACAGTTGTGGAGCACAGCACCATGTTGGAGAGTGATAAAAGCATTAAGACATTACATGAACATGAACCTGTGGATTTAGCAACGCCTTGGGAAACATTAGTCTTTTAGTCATCACAGATGCGGCAATTGGAATATTTGGCTTTTAACTGACAAGTTCATGTATACAGCATAATGAGAACTGCATTATTTCTCAGTTGCTGCGTAAGTCTCCTTAATGGTGGGTATTTATCAGTCGTCCAAACTCCAGCTCATGGAGATCCCTGAGTTAGTTCATTCTTTCTTTTCTCTTCTCTTCACCCTCCCCTCCCTCCTCTCTCTCACTCTCCCCCTCTCCCTGTCCCCCAACCCCCGCCTCTGCCAGTTTTGCAGAATATTTCTTTATACCTTCTTCCATGGTATTAAGCTGCACAACATTTTAATATTATGATAATATTATCTAGCCCTTCTATAGGGCTTCACTGTCTAAAAAGTGCTTTCAAGGATAATGATAACATTTGTGTAGCAGTTACTACATCACTCTTCACAATACATTACATATATTAACTCATTCAGTCTTTCCACATAGGTACTATTAGTAGTCCCATGTTACAGAAGAGGGTACTGACCTGAACTACGGGAAAGTTAAATACCCTGTCCAACTTGTCACATAGCTAGTAAGTGGTAGAGCTTGGAAATGAACCTACATGGCTTGGTGGCGGGGTGATATACAGACCACAATAAATAGTTCCCTCTGCTGGTTGATTTCCTTCCACAACAGTTTTCATTATGGTCTTAAAATGAAACAAATTATATGTCACTTTCTATTAAACTACTTGTTTTTTCTGATCCAAAGTAAGGCACATTGGCCCATATTTCTGATTGGTATAATTATATTATTTTTGTTTTTCAATATCATGGACAGTTTTTGAACAACAACAACAAAAAAGGACTTGGTTTGCTTTGGATAAGAAACCTCATACCAGCCTCCCTCTGTGTGTTCTTATTTCTATTTTATTAAAAATTAGAAAGTTTGAAGATGAACAGTTATCGTTTATCCCTGAAAATGCAGAGCTAGCACTCCGACTCGAACCTTGTTGAACAGAGAATGCTATATCCAGTAAGTTGGACTAGAAATCATCAACTGACGAACTTGACTCTGTAACTTTTCCCATATAATAGTGACTGCATTTGTCTTCCAATCTTGACCAGTTCACTAGGCAAATAAAGTGAAGAGAGGGAGCAGAAATGAATGTTTGAAGGATTGGAAGGTATAAAGAAAGACCCAGCCTTATCTCTCAGAGAAGATAGTAGGTATTGAGTTGCTTCTTGTCTTGACATTTTAAACTGCAGAAGAGTCTACTTACTTCTTAAATCCTGAAGATTAAAAAAAAAAAGTGAAGAAATATGCTAGCAAAATGTTCTCTTCTTCGTCTATCACCAGTTCAGTTCCAGCTTCATTTAGATAAAACCCACGATGAAAGGAAAACTTGTTCACTACAGTAAATTGTTTCATAAGTCTATTAAAATGATGTAAAGTGACATTTACCCTTAAGATTTTTAAAACATTCTTCCATATATGCAAAATCTTAAGTTTCTGCAATTTAATTTTTTTTTTTTTTTTTTTTGCGGTACACGGGCCTCTCACTGTTGTGGCCCCTCCCGTCGCGGAGCACAGGCTCTGGACGCGCAGGCTCAGCGGCCATGGCTCATGGGCCCAGCCACTCCGCAGCATGTGGGATCTTTCCGGACCGGGGCACGAACCTGTGTCCCCTGCATCAGCAGGCGGACTCTCAACCACTGCGACACCAGGGAAGCCCCCTGCAATTTAATTTTTTATAGGAGCTGAATGATTAAAAAGATAGAAGCTGTTACTTCACAATCAGAAGTTTGTCCTATTTCAAGACGGCAAAGTGTACAAACGCATTGCCTACGTATATGTATTTCCATTCACTTCAGGGTTTACTGTTACTGCTTTGTTTGTTTTAGCTCCAACTTTTGTTTCTGCTAAAGTGAACAGTATGTCAAGTGGCCTGTAAGTTAATGAGCTGGATTGATGAGGCAGAAGCTTGGCATCAGATCTATGATTGCACTGAGTGACCTTTTATGATTCTCCCTAACCCTAGAATTCTGTTTCTCTGATTGTTATAAAACATGATTAAAAGTAGATATTATATAGAGGAGGTTCTGATGCCAGGTTTCCCTTTTGTTTTTTTTGTTTCTCATTGTGGTCATGCCCCACGCCAACCCTGCAGGCTAAGGTCAAATCTCTTCTATCCGTGTTCTGTAACTCAGGAGTGTGGGCATGGCTGAAGTGATTGAGAAACCGTAATGAGTATAGCTAATGAACAGTGAAATGCTTCCTCCCTTGTATTAAGAGCAGTTAGGGTACCACAGTAGCGATGGTAGAAGAACTTGGTCTCCTTCCCCCCCTCCCCCCCAAGGTAATTAATTGACCTCCTTGTCATCAGTTGAGACATGAGGAGAATAAAAGTTTCTGCCTGAGCGTTGGAGTTGGTGGAGGTTGCTGTGCAACTGGGCATTGATTTCCCTTTTTGTTTCTTTTCTATTCCTTCCATATTGATCCTTCCTGTCACAGCTCAAGGAGTCTCCCATTACCTTAAAAAACAAAACAGAACACTGTCCGAAAGTTTCAGAAGTTTGAATCTAGTGTCATAAAGTTTCCACTGGGAATTATATTTGAGGATTTTCAAAATCTTCTAGTCTAGTCTACCTCTGTTGTTTTACTCAAGATATGACATTTTCCTGGAGGTTAAGAGATAGACATGGCTGAAGTCACTCAGCCAGTTTCTCATCTAACATTATATATAACAGCTGATGTTTTTCTGGTAGACTCCCTAAATAAAAATACACTAGTAAGTAAATAGAAATATTCTCAAAATAAAACTGTAGTAATACATGTTAAAGTCAGGTTAACTTGAAATGACAAAGAAGTTTTGCTGTCTATATGAGAACCCAAATTATGAAAAGAACTAGACATCTAGGTAGCTATCAAGGTTTGCAATAAAAGAGGTGACTTTTATTTATTGAAAGAAATAAGATGGTTTTAGGCCAAAAGGAAATTTATGTGATATATTTGGTATATTTTTCTTCATTATTTTGAGATAGAATTCATGTGATATAAAGTACAGCATTTTAAAGTGTACAATTCACTGGATATACTTTATATTTGAATATTAAATGGATATATTATCAAGAATCAGGGAGACCACTAGGCTTTTTTCCCCTACATTTTCATGAAGATTTATGCTTCTTTGGTTTGCAACACGTTTAAACACCTGACAGAGGGAGCTCTTGGCTCTGTGGAGTTGTTGGCAAATGCCAGTGTCAGAGTCTGGGGAAAGCTTGAGTAAAAGACCAATATTACGGTGAGACAGGTGGCTGGCACTGTGTATGTGGCAAGTTTGATTGACTCTTCGCTGTGCTTGAATCCATGGTATAGCAAGGGATCACAGTCTCTATTGTTTTACTGGTGTGTTTTCCACTAGAATCGAGCTTTTTCAGGGCAGGGAATGTATCATATTTATTGGGGTATCCCTGTGACTAGCAGGTAATATTGGGGTATTTACCCGTGACTAGCATGATGAATGTTACTGGAATGAATGTAGGAATAAGTGTAAAAAATGAATAGGAACATGGTATGCTCTTCACATCTCCCTTTTCCCAAGCATAGTCACACAATATCAAGATGGACATCATTTATCAAATCATGAATAGAGATGCTTCATTAGGTTATAATATTACTGTACTGCAGCAGAGGTCCTATGGGAACAGACGGGCGGCAACCTCATGGGCAATGGTCTTCTATCTAGGTGGAGAATTAACCTTTGGCTTCCTTGGTGGCCTTCCCTTGGGCAATATATTAGTAGAACAGTGCGGGAGATCAAGGTTATCTGACAGGGATTCTGCACAGATAGGGAAGCCATTCATTCCTGTGCATAACCTAAAGCAGCAGAAGAATGCTGGTTGCAGAACTCACTTTTCCTATTCTCTATAAAGAAAAATGATCTGTAGTTTTCATATCTCCAGGCCAACTCTGGGCAGGGAAATCATCTTTCCTCAAAGCTAAAAATCTGCCAGCAAGTTTCACAAAGACTAGTAGTTTCAGTATTTATCTCTCTATAGTTTTATCATAAACATATTTGCATAAAAAGAACATGTCTGTTTTCTTAAGACTTCATCTGTTCTTGCTACTCATTTGCTCTTGAAAAGGGATATAATCTTTTTGTTTTTGATCTATAATCATTCCCACAGCAAACAATTGTGACGCCACAAACCGAGGATTATAGTTTTCCTTAGAGAATAAACAAATGAACTCTGTGAAACAAAGCTGCTCATTTCTTCCAAATATCCCTGAGAGCAATGGAAGACAAATTCTAAAAATATTGGCTACCTCTAAAAAAAATTTCTAAACACATGAATGCCCATTCCTTTAGAGGTCTGTTTCCTCTTCTAGCTTTATATTCAGTTCATCTTATACTACAGACATTTACTGAGTTCTTACTATGTACCAGGTACTTTGCTAAGCTCAGGGGATACAAAAATGAATAATACATAATCCTTGTCCTTGAATTTTGAGCGTAAAGTTTCCTTCAGTTTTTTAGCCAAATTTTTGGCCATAGCTACAATAACTGGATTTTGTCAGGATTCCAATAACATGCAGCTATGAGTTTTACTCCAATGTAATAGAACTTGGATTTTTGTCTATTTTTGTTTTGTTTTTTTATAAAATCTTTAATGGAGTATAATTGCTTTACCATGTTGTGTTAGTTTCTGCTGTATAACAAAGTGAATCAGCTATACATATACATAAATCCCCATATCTCCTCCCTCTTGCGTCTCCCTCCCACCCTCCCTATCCTACCCCTCTAGGTGGTCCCAAAGCACCGAGCTGATCTCCCTGTGCTATGTGGCTGCTTCCCACTAGCTGTCTATTTTACATTTGGTAGTGAATATATGTCCATGCCACTGTCTCACTTAGTCCCAGCTTACCCTTCCCCTCCCCATGTCCTCAAGTCCATTCTCTATGTCTGCGTCTTTATTCCTGTCCTGCCCCTAGGTTCTTCAGAACTTTTTTTTTTTTTTTTTAGATTCCACATATATGTGTTACCATACGGTATTTTTCTCTTTCTGACTTACTTCACTCTGTATGACAGTCTCTAGGTCCATCCACCTCACTACAAATAACTCAATTTCGTTTCTTTTTATGGCTAAGTAATATTCCATTGTATATATGTGCCACATCTTTATCCATTCATCTGTTGATGGACACTTAGTTGCTTCCATGTCCTGGCTTTTGTAAATAGAGCTGCAGTGAACATTGTGGTACATGACTCTTTTTGAATTATGGTTTTCTTAGGGTATATGCCCAGTAGTGGGATTGCTGGGTCATATGGTAGTTCTATTTTTAGTTTTTTAAGGAACCTCCATACTCTTCTCCATAGTGACCGTATCAATTTACATCTCTATCAAACTACCAATGGCATTTTTCACAGAACTAGAACAAAAAATTTCACAATAGCCAAAGCAGTCTTGAGAAGGAAAAGCAGAGCTGGAGGAATCAGGCTCCTGGACTTCAGACTATACTACAAAGCTACAGTAATCAAGACAGTATGGTACTGGCACAAAAACAGAAATATAGATCAATGGAACAGGATAGAAAGCCCAGAGATAAACCCACACACATATGGTCACCTTATCTTTGATAAAGGAGGCAAGAATATACAATGGAGAAAAGACAGCCTCTTCAATAAGTGGTGCTGGGAAAACTGAACAGCTACATGTAAAAGAATGAAATTAGAACACTCCCTAACACTGTACACAAAAATAAACTCAAAATAGATTAAAGACCTAAATGTAAGGCCAGATACTATAAAACTCTTAGAGGAGAGCATAGGCAGAATACTCTATGTCTATATTTGTTATAAACACCATGTGAGGAGTGATGGGATTTTTTTGGTTTTCTAACGTTCAATAAATTCAGGGATTTAGAAATCCAGTTTGAGTTCTAGGAGCTATCTAAAATCTATTCTTCAAAGTCTGTATTTGCTAATTCCTTGGGCTGAAAAATAAATCCTTTAAACTTTTAGGTTTGTGGACCCATTTTAGAGAAAACATATTTCTTTTTCTCATATTCTGTTACTTGAATCTATTTAAATAAGATTAAGGAACAGAATTTGTTCTTTATTATGTTTCTGTGACAGAATTTTTAATGTTTCTTTAAGCAATAGGAACAATTATCAAACACAGTGTTTTGTTATCATTTTAACCAAAATTCCTTAAAGGGATGAAATACATACCTCCAGGAAGTAGTATGAGATACTAAAGTATCATATAAATTTCTTTTTACTTCCCTTATTATAAAACCTACTTGTATTTTAAATATCTGTATTGTAAAAGAGGGTATATCTATTAGAAAACATCCTTTATGTTTGTTACTTTACCCTTATTGCTATTTATAACATTGTTTAGGCTCTTTGTATTTTGTTTGCTATCTTGTTAAATTATCAAAGCATACCCTCAAATTGGAGTAAATAAGATTTATGCTGTGTAATAAAAAGCAGAGTCTATAATATTTTTTCTTAATAAACAATAGACATTTTAAATAAACATATATAATTATTTTTCTTTTCAAGAATAAAGCTATGTTTACATTTATTGAATAGCTTGATTGATAATACTTTCAATTTCGAAAAAATGAAGTTGTTTTTACAATAACATTACTTCTAAATAGACGTATATATATATCCCCTAGAAAGGGTATATGTATTCAACTTTTTCCAACATTGGATAGGAAAAGGGATATTTTTATTCCTCTAACGTACCATGGGCCTTGTTTAAATTGTGCAATTTTATGAACTATAGCTTATCCAATGGGTTATTTTCACTAGTCTTGATAATCAACATAGATTGCTGTAAGGTCAATGGATTTACAGCTTTCAGCTTTGATGGGGAAGATAATCTGAAGAAGGCATCAGCCTGTTACTTTCAGGTTCAAAATCTTTGTATATCTTTTTAAGACGCAGCATTATAAATCAGGATGAAAGTGTAATTACAAAAGAACTGAGTTTCCCAATTTCAAAAGACTTTCACAGCAATAGAGACAAAAATCTAAAATTGTTAAAATTATATCAATATATTTTACTTGCACCTGTCCTGGGCTATCCATTTTATAGACTGCAAAGATAAATAGTAAATTATATTTCATTCAGGAACTTATAGGGGAGTTGGAGAACTAAGGAATTATTACATGAAAAGGTAATTTATAATAATGAATTTAAAGAATTTTAAAAGAAGCAAAGCTAAACGTAACTAATTGTCAAATGAATGGGCCACGGTGTAATGTATGGTGATGGTGCATGTGAAAGTACATGGGAGAGATCTCCAGGCAGGCAGGGATTAGAATCATGGGATTTAAGCTGCACCTTGCAAGAAAGGTAGGATTTAAAACAAAAAACAGAAATGATAACAAAAGTTCTCTCCAGACAAGAAGTATTCCAGTATTAAAGAGGTCAGAATTGAGAACCTCTGACAAAGACAGAGGAAAATGGAGCCAAGGGCTGGAGTTTGGGGCCATTCACTAGGACAGATTTTAACCAATTCAACATTTTTATTGAGGTGGCACGCACACTGAGGAACACAACATGGCAATCCTTGACTCTAAAGTACTTTAAGTCAGTACAGGAAACAAGACAGTGTAAGATAATATGAGACAAATGTAGAAATGGTGCTATAGGCATTCAAAAACTAATCATCCTAAGAATTCAATAAGCCATTTCAAAAAGAACTCCAGCTAGTCTTTAGAGTGTCAATGTTCACACATCTATGTGTTTGGATTACAGTCATTGTTTCTACTTTTGTCTTCACACACATAATTGTGAGCTTTCTATCCTGTTTTGTTTAATGTCCACTGCATCCCCTTAGTATAAATATGCCTCTTTTACTGACAACCTATATTTTGAGCATGGAGTTGTCTCTCTCACAATAGTTAACAGAATACTTGAGATGAGGATGGTCATATAGGATGACAACTGCCATAATGTTTTTGTGTCCAGATCCAGTAAACTATGGTTACGTGGTAATGCCACCCAGTTCTTTGTAATGACAGATTTATTGAAGACAAGCTTATGGAAGGATTATACTAGAAATCCTGTTAAAGTGCCATCTATTAAACCATTAGAATAGTCATTAAAACTATTAATGCAGACTTGTTATTCATGAGTTATTGGTCTCTCATCACTCTCAGGTCTCTGCCAATACTATTCTATCCTTTGCTCCACTGTGGCTATTCAGTTCCAAGGAATGAAAGTATATCAGCTTTCTCTCTTTCCTGCAGAATTTATGGGGTTGTGTGTGTGTGTGTGCGTGTGTGTGTGTGTCAGGGGAGGGGGGCAGTGTATATGAGGGAGAGGAAGAGATAGAGGGAGAAGGGACATGGTTGAGAGGGTGGAAATTGAAACCCTGTGTCTATATGTTCTTAACTATATAGGGTAAAGATTTAAGACTTCTTTTAAATTTGATAAGAATTGTGTGAAAATCAAATTATATAGAAAGCTATAGCTTCTCTTTCCACGTTCAGAAAAATTTGGAAGTGAAAAGTACTGTGGGAATTATGTATCGTTAAACCAGAGTGAAAGATATATCCGGCGTTTAATCTATTTTCTTTAATATCCACAGTTTTGAAATAAGCAACAACTTCATGATAGTAAATTTAAAGTCATAATTTATATATATGCATTAGAGTGTAGTAGTTAAGAGTGCAGGCTTCAAAGTCAGGAAACTGATTCACATCCCAGCTCCAGTTCTTTATGGACTACCAGGGGGATGGAAAGTGTCTTAACACCTTTAAGCCTCCATTTCTTTATTCATAATACAGACATAACAGTATCTACCTAAATTTGTTTTAAGAATTATGTGAGATTCAGTGCATAATGATGATGCTACCATCATCATCATCATCATCATCAAAATCATAAGTACTTTAACCTGATTATTTCTCAGTACCACTCTTTGATGAGGTTAGAGGGAGATAATCGAGCCTTGTGTTGGCCGTTTCAGTGTTTTTTCTTGTTCATAAATCTACACTGAGCTTTATCTCCATAGATGGCCATAGAAGCCAGTTGAAAAACTTGACATGGATTTCTCAAAATACCCTCCAGAGCGTTGAGTCCTATAATCTGCCTGCTTTGCCTCTAACCATAAGAGGGAGTCAAATGTGCAGTTGTGAAGAGTGTCCTTCAACCCCCTTTTCCTCCCATTTTTGGACATAGTACAATGTTTACAAAATGAAAAATTAAAGAACACAATAACGTAAAATATTAAAATAATTATTGTTAAATGATAAACTGAGATATATTTAAAATTATGAAGAGTTTGCTTGAGCAAAAGTTTATTCAGATAGGGCAGCACCAAACCCAAAGTGGTTAGGAACACTCTGCAGACAGCAGCTGGGGAGAGACATACAGGGAAAGTGGAAGCAAAGTAAGGAAATTACTGATTGGCTATAGTTTAAAGCCTAGTTGGCTGTGTGTGATTGGTTGTCCTTAGCATTTTGCTTTTGTAACCTTGAAGCATTTAGAGGCTTAGATTTTGGTTTGCTAATGTAGACTGCCATTGCAGTAGAGCCACCTCAATCTAATGGCCTCCCTGTTTAATTAATTTAACATTATCAATCCCCACATCCCAGAGATAAGATGTATAACATTCTAGGTTTTTATATTGATTTATGTATCTATATCTATATCTGCAGTATGTGTATATAAATGTATATATTTTAATAATAGTACTGTTTCATAGTTTTTTTTAACTTAACAGTAAAAGTGGACATCTTTATGTCAGTAAATATAGAACAATTTCAATAGTTTCATACCTTTTTAAATACTATAAGTAATTAAACAGTCTATTATATTAAATTTCCTATTTTTTTCATTGTTGTAAATGATTCTACAATGACTGTCCTATGCATTTGTCTAGTAGACAAACACGTTTTTCACTTTCAAGGCATTTAGGCAAAGTTTAGTGCCTGACGGTATGTCTGAAGTGTAACCCTAGGAGATGATGAATCAGTGACCAGCTTAGTTTGAAGAATGAGCACAGTGAGATGAATGGGAGTCAGTTGGGGAAGACAAAGTGATCCCAAACTAAGCCTCCAGGTACCAAAAGGTACCATGAAAGTACCTTTTTTTTTTTTTTTTTTTTGGCGGTACGCGGGCCTCTCACTGTTGTGGCCTCTCCCGTTGCGGAGCACAGGCTCCGGATGCACAGGCTCAGCGGCCATGGCTCAGGGCCCAGCCGCTCTGCGGCATGTGGGATCTTCCCGGACCGGGGCACGAACCCGTGTCCCCTGCATCAGCAGGCGGATTCTCAACCACTGCGCCACCAGGGAAGCCCTGAAAGTACCTTTTGATAAGGTCACTCTACTTCAGAACCTGATCCTTAGTTTTATAAACTTTTGAGTGGTAACTGATTTATGGGGACCTCACTTTCATTAGTTATGTGATCTTAGTGGCTATGTCATACAGCTGTGATGACTGGATGCTACCATCTTTCTGAGAGGACCAAATCATTGTCATCATCCTCTCTGATCCTCTATTTTCTATGTGTCTATGACTTACTTTCTCTATCCCTGATTGACACAGAATTTCTTTAAGTATGTTAATGCAGATTTTTTTGAAAAATATTTTAATATATGTTCTAATACTTTAGAGCATATTATATTTGAAGACATATGTGATGGTGTAATTGTGTACTACTCAAGCAATAGAATAAACCTATGGTTCCATTTACAGAGCATTAAAAAAAAGTAAGGAAGAAATTATAGCTAATTATACCTATTTTACAATAATAATTTAAAATATTATGCAGTATGTTAGACACAAAAGCTTAAAAATTTATATGGAATGATGAGTATATAAAGTCAGTTCCTTAACTTCGTTCTTTTCCTTCACAAGTGAATACACATCCAGCCAGTTTATGTACCATCACATTCCTCTCATCTACCACCCTGCCCCAGAAGGAAAAGTTATGTATAATCTGAGTAGGCTAAATTGCTGGATTAGTAGAGAGCAGGGTAAATGTGTGTCAAGAATCACATGTTCTGTTCTCTCTTTTTTTTTTCTATCTTCTGTGCTGTTCCATAGGAAAGCTCAACACAGGTGAATCATTGGGTCAGACCAGCCAGCTTCTCTCATTCTGGTTTTTATGTCCCACTCTTACATCAGCAGAGTAGATAAGTGGAATAGGTGTTGTTCTGAAGAAATTGCTGTCTTTACTTTTCCCCACTCACCCCATGTGATAGAGTTTGTATGTGAACTTAGTAAGTAGAACCTGACATCTGTCTGTCTGTCTGTCTCTTACTCTCTTTCCATATATATGTATTCCCCTGGCTCTGATGGTTATGACACTATATCATGAGGCTAACCAAGACCCCAAGATATAGATGTGGATATGAAGAAGTTAGAGCCTGCTCTAACCTTATAATTTATTCCCCAAAGTGGGCCACTATGAGAGTGAAAGATGGTCCTATTAATAATTAAACTGGGACAGCAGGTGTAAACTAGGATATAAGCCCCCCCCCAACTCCAACACGTCTTCATAATTAATTCAGTGGGTGGAAACATCTATAATTTCTTTTAGTGATAATTTTGTATCAGTTGTCTTAAACATTTTATTTCACTTATTACTTTTGAGTCTAAACAGATGTGCCAACATTTACAAAGAATGGTGAGGAATAAACACATTCATCTTGTTAATTCAGTACCAAAAAACAGTGCCCTTTTATTCATGGAAAAGAAGGGGTACCACTGTGAATTTTTAAGTTAAATGCTGAACATCAATTGCATTTAATAATTTTGTTTGTTACCTGTAGACAGTTCTCTTCATAAACATTTTAATTACTTTCTACCAGTTCAATCAACTTTATCTCTTTAATCAGAGCAGTTAATAAATTCCTAATAACATTTTCTTGCCCCAAACTGTCTAGAAAATTCTTAATTCCTTTTGCTTTTCCAAATAGCATTAGAAATCCTAGTCTGTGAATTATATTTATAAAATGATTCTCCGTGAAGCTCTAGTCTATAAGATCAACTATAATTTTGTCCATCCCTTTTTTATTATTCACTTTAATTTGAAGCAGGCAATACACAGCTAAAACCTAAAACATTTGGATTAAAAGGTATCACCACCACCATCCCTCTAGAGCATTGCCTTTGGGAACTAGGAATAAATGTCTCTCTTCTTTTCTGCATTGAGTTATATCCAGGAAAATGTTGGAGCACATTAAAAATCTGAGTATAATTTTTTAAATCTGGGCCTTTAATTCTTTAGATCTTAAAACTGTACCTTCTTTTTTGAACCCTTATTTGAAAGAGGCACTCAAAAAATAATCTTCCAGAGTCGCATATATCAAGTAAAATAGCTTATCTGCATAGTAGAGACCACATAGCTTTGTCCTACTGAGTTGAAAAGGAATCCAGTAGTGTGCTGTTGTTGCTGTTTTTGTCATTTTGAATCCATAGTAAATTAGGGTGAGTTAAATGTGCACATAGGTGTAAATCCTCAAGAAATAAACTAACTCATCCTTAGTGCCAAGATATAAAAGTGTCTATCAAAGGGCAGCCTGAAATATTTTCTCACCTAATATGGCTGAATGGCTTACTATGAGTATAGTTTGTCCTTTCTGCTTCTCTACATATCAATTCTAATAATGTAAATAAAGACATTATTGAGGGCATTTTCTATAAGTATTTGTTACATAATAAGTTATAATCAGAATTTCATTTCAAATCTTTAGGCAACATTTAAACTTGATGCAATTTTATCACTTATTTAAAGAAGAAAATTTAGCTATGTACAAAAAATACCTGATCAAAACACTTTCTGATGCCTTCAATGAGTGTGGTATGTTTATAAATTATACATCCTTTTTCTCTTAAAGGTGGGGAATTCCCACATCCATTCATTAGTTAACACTGAGAGCCTTGAAAAGTCCCTATTTCAGTCCTTCAGACTCTAATGGTGGCCTAGATCAGAGGTACTTTATAGGGAAAGACATAGGAAGTTTTGTTAACTAATTGGGTAAAGAGAGAGAAAATAAAGGCACAAACCTGATGCCTGGATGACAGTAATTGAAAAAAGGAACACAGACCAAACAGACCCAAGTATGTGACCTGCCAAAGCTAACCAGGGGCAAAAGGAAAGCAAGTACCCTGAGTTCTGATTCCCAGACTTTGCTCATCACCATACTTTCCACCCCTTCCTCACATTTCAGTTTTTAAAGTATCATTGGATTCAACTGAACTCATGCTGTTCTCTTTGATGCAAGTACTCATTATGTCTTTTGCAGGCCTCTGCTAATTGTGCAAAATATAGCCCTTCCCAACTATGCAAACACTGGTCTTTTTCAAACGGATACATATTAATTTACCATTTTCAAATGGGGAGAGAGAATATGAATGAATGAGAATTTTAAAAAGGTTTCATAAGTGGCATGATACATTTAAAGTGATGAAAGGGAAAAACCTACAACTGAGAATACTCTACCTAGCAAGGCTCTCATTCAGATTTGATGGAGAAATCAAAAGCTTTACAGACAAGCAAAAGCTAAAAGAATTCAGCACCACCAAACCAACTTTACAGGAAATGTTAAAGGAACTTCTCTAGGCAAAAAAGGAGAGGCCACAACTAGCAATAAGAAAACTGTAGAAGAAAAATACTCACCAATAAAGGCAAAAACACTGTAAAGGTAGGAAATAATCCACACACAAAACAATTAGATGTAAAATATGATATCAAAAACAGTAATCATGAGAGGAAGAGAGTACAAAAGCAGGCTATTTAAAATGCATTTGAAATTAAGAGATCAGCAATATAAAATAATCATGTGTGTGTTTGTGTGTGTGTGTGTGTGTGTGTGTGTGTGTGTGTGTGTATGGTAACAGCAAACCAAAATTCTATAATAGATATACACACAGAAAAGAAAAAGGAATCCAAACATAACACTAAAGATAGTCATCAAATCACAAGAGAACAAAAGAAAAGAAAAAAATCCAAAACAACCAAAAAGACAGTAAGAACATACATATCAGATAATTACCTTAAATGTAAATGGACTAAATGCTGCAACCAAAACACACAGACTGGCTGAATGGATACAAACACAAGACCCATATATATTCTGTTTCCAAGAGACTCACGTCAGATCTAGAGAGACATATAGACTGAAAGTGAGGGGACAGAAAAAGATATTCCATGCAAATAGAAATCAAAAGAAAGCTGGAGTAGCAAAGCTTATACATGACAAAACAGACTTAAAAACTGTTACAGGAGACAAAGGACACTACATAATGATCAAGGGCTCAATCCAAGAAGATATAACAATTGTAAAAATATATGCACCCAACATAGGAGCACCTCAATATACAAGGTAAATATTAAAAGCCATAAAAGGAGAAATCAGCAGTAACATAATAATAGTAGGGGACTTTATTTAACACCCACTCACATCAATGGGACAGATCTTTCAGGCAGAAAATCAATAAGGAAACACAGGCATTAAATAACACATTAGACCAAATGGACTTAATTGACATTTATAGAGCGTTCCATGCTATAGCAGCAGAATACACATCCTTTTCAAATGCACGTGGACCATTCTCCAGGACAGACCACACGGTAGGCCACAAAAACAAGCCTTGGTAATTTTAAAAAAATTGAAATCAGGGGGAGATCAAGAAGGCAGAATAAAAGGATATGGAGCTCATCTCCTACCACACATACATGAAAAATACATCTACAATTCTCACAGAATACCTACAGAACACTAGCAGAAGATCTCATACAACTAAAGGTACAAGAAAGATCACCACATAACCAGGTAGAACACAAGAAAAAGCGGGGCGCGGGGAGGGTGGATCAGAATGGGAACTAGAAATTATAGAGAGGAGCCAACTATAAAACTCACTTACCAAGTCAAAGGCCAAGCTAAAGGCAATAAATAGCAAACTAAATAATTCAGAATGAATAAGTGATCTGGAAGATAGAATAATGGAAGTCACACAAAAAGAGCAGACAGAAAAATGAAAAAAAAAAGCAATATATAAGACCTATGGAGTAATGTTAAGCATGTGAATCTATGCATAAGAGGGATCCCAGAAATAGAAGAGAAATGGAGATCAAAAATGTATTTGAAGAAATTATGACTGAAAACTTCCCAAACCTAAATAAGGAAACAGATATCCAGGCACAGGAAGCACAGAAGGTCCCAAACAAGATGAAGCCAAACAGACCTACACCAAGATATATTAAAGGTAAAATGGCCAAAGTTAAAGAAAGAATTCTAAAGGCAGCAAGAGAAAAACAGAATTAATTACAAGGGAACCCCCATTAGGTTACTGGCTGATTTCTCTACA
Organism: Lagenorhynchus albirostris; assembly: GCF_949774975.1. Classification (NCBI taxonomy): domain Eukaryota; kingdom Metazoa; phylum Chordata; class Mammalia; order Artiodactyla; family Delphinidae; genus Lagenorhynchus; species Lagenorhynchus albirostris. The sequence continues at coordinate 58,404,826 of NC_083101.1, read as the reverse complement.
GAAACACTGCAGGCCAGAAGGGAGTGGCAAGATATATTCAAAGTCCTGAAAGGGAAAAACCTGCAACCCAGGATACTCTACCCAGCAAGATTATCACTTAGAATAGAAGGAGAGATAAAGAATTTCTCAGTCAATCAAAAACTAAAAGAATACAGCAGTACTAAACCTATCCTAAAAGAAACATTGAAAGGTCTTCTCTAAATAGAAAAGCAAGAATCTATAGGAAAGAGAAAATAACAATCGGAAAGTAAATCATTTTTTAAAAAGCCAGTACACAGAATTAAAAAAAAAAAAAATGTTGTGAACACGATAATAACTACAATGAACAGCAAAAGGGTAAATATGACGATGTAAAAGAGGACATCAAAATCATAAAACATGGGAGAAAGGAGTAAGAAAATGTTGATCTTTTTTTTTTTGAATGTGTTTGAGCCTGTATGACTACCAGTCTAAAGCAAGTAGATATAATAAACATACTTGAAAAACCACAGCAACCACAAATTATAAACAGACAATAAATTCACAAAAACCAAAGAGAAGAGAACACAAGCATAACAAAAAGAAAACCATCTAACCACAAAAAGAAAGACAAAAAGAACAAGGAAGAAATATAAACCAACTGGAAAACAAGGTTTTAAATGGCAGTAAATACATATCTATCAATAATCACCTTAAATGTCAGTGGGCTAAATGCTCCAATCAAGAGACAGAGTGGCATACTGGATAATAAAACAAAGCCTACAATATACTGCCTATAAGATACCCACTTTAGGGCAAAGAACACAGATAGATTGAAAGTGAGGGGATGGAAAAAGGTATTTTACGCAATTGGAAATGACAAGAAAGTGGGGGTAGCAATACTCCTATCAGACAAAACAGACTTTAAAACGAGGCCCATAAAAAAAGATAAAGAAGGGCACTATATATTGATAACAGGATCAATACAAGAAGAGGATATTACATTCATTAACATATAAGCACCCAATACAGGAGCACCTAAATAGATAAAACAAATACTAATATAAATAGAGGGAGAAATTGACAGGAATACAATAATACTAGGAGACTTTAACACCCCATTACATCAATGGATATATCATCCAGACAGAAAATCAGTAAGGCAACAGAGACCCTAAATGACATAATAGAACAATTAGACATAATTGATATTTTAAGGACATTGCATACAAAAAAAACAGATTACACATTTTTTTCAAGTGCACATGGAACATTCTCTAGGATAGACCACATACTAGGGCACAAAATAAGCCTCAATAAATTTAAGATGATAGAAATTATTTCAAACATCTTTTCTGACCACAATGGCATGACACTAGAAATCAACCACAGAAAAAGAAATGAGAAAAAAATGATTACATGGAGACTGAACAATATGCTAAAAAAAAAAAAAAAAAATGGGTCAATGATGAAAAAGAGGAAATTAAAAAATACTTTAAGACAAATGACAATGAAAACACAACCATACAAAATCTATGGGATGCAGCAAAAGCAGTCCTCAGAAGGAAGTTCATACTGATACAGGTCTTCCCCCCCAAAAAACAAGAAAAATCTCAAACAACCTAATGTACCACCAAAAAAATTAGAAAAAGAAGAGCAAACAGCCTAAAGTCAGCAGAAGGAAGGAAATAATACAGATCAGAGAGAAAATAAATAAAAGAGATTAAAAAGATAGGAAAAAACAATAAAAGAGCTAATTATTTGAAAGTGTAAAGAAAATCGACAAACCTCTGGCCAAGCTCACCAAGAAGAAAAGAGGGAGGAACCAAATAAACAAAAATAAGAAATGAAAGAGGAGAAATAACAAGGAATAACACAGAAACACACAAAAAAATAAGCAAACACTATGAGCAATTATATACCAACCAATTGGACAACATAGAAGAAATGGACAAGTTTCTAGAAACACGCAGCCCACCAAAACTGAATCAAGAAGAAATAGATAGTTTGAACAGACAAATCACTAGAAGTGAAATAGAATCTGTAATTTAAAAAACTCTCTGCAAACAAAAGTCCAGAACCAGATGTGGAATTCTACTCAACAAACAAAGAAGAACCTTTGATCCTTCTCAAAGTCTTCCAAAAGACTGAAGAGGAGGGGACACTCACAAAGTCATTCTAAAGATCACCCCGATACCAAAACCAGACAAAGGCACTACCAAAAGATAAAGTTACAGGCCAATATCTTTGAAGAATATAGATCCAAAAATTGTCAACAAAATATTAGCAAACGGGATGGAACAACACACAAAAAAGATCATACACCATGGTCAAGCTGGATTCATCCCAGGGTCCCAAGGATGATTCAACATACGCAAATCCATCAATGGGGTACACCATATCAATTAAAGAAAAGACAAACCACATTATCATCTCAATAGATGCAGAATAAAGCATTTGATAAAATTCAACATCCATTCAAAATTAAATTCTCACAAAAGTGGGTATAGAGGGAACATATTTCAACATAACAAAGCTATTTATGACAAACCCACAGCCAACATAATACTCAACAGTGAAAAGCTGAAAGCTTTCCTGCTAAAATCCGGAACAAGACAAGGATGCCCACTATCACCATTTCTATTCAACATAGTATTGGGAGTTCTAGCCACAGCAATCAGACAAAAAAAAAAAAAAAGAAATAATATATATCCAAATGGGAAGGGAGGAAGTAAAACTGTCATTATATGCAGATGACAGGATACTATATGTAGAAAACCCTGAAGACTCCACACAAAAACTACTAGAATTGAAACGGATTCAGCAAGGTAGCAGGATACAAGATTAACACAGAAATCAGTTGCATTTCTTTACACTAACGATGAAATATCAGAAAGGGAAGGTAAAAAACAACCCCTTTTAAAATCACATCAAAAAATAAAATACTTAGGAATAAACATGACCAAGGAGGTTAAAGCCTGAGAACTATAAAACACTGATAAATTAAAGATGATTCATTCATTCAAAGAAATGGAAAGATATCCCATGGCTCTTGGGTTGGAAGAATTAATATTGTTATAATGGCCATACTACCCAAAGCAATCTACAGATTTAATGTGATCCCTATCAAATTACCCAACATCTTTCACAGAACTTGAACAAATAATTCTACAATTTATGTGGAACCATAAAAGACCCTAAATTGCCAAAGCAATTTTGAGGGAAAAGAACAAAGCTGGAGGAATAATCCTCTCAGGTTTCAGACAATACTACAAAGCTAGACTAATCAAAACATAGCGGTATTGGCACAAAAACACACAGGCGGATCAATGAAACAGAATGGCGAGCCCAGAAATAAACCTACACACCTACGGTCAACTAAATTTCAGCAAAGAAGGCAAGAACAAACAGTGGGGGAAAGTGAGTCTCTTTAGAGTCTCTTCAGCAAGTGTTGTTGGGAAAGCTAGACAGCTGCATGTAAATCAATGAAGTTAGAACACACCCTCACATCATACACAAAAATAAACTCAAAATCGCTTAAAAACTTAAATATAAGACATGACACCATAAAACTCCTAGAAGAGAACACAACCAAAACATTCTGACATAAATCTTAGCAATGTTTTCTTAGGTCAGTCTCCCAAAGTAATAAAAATAAAAGCAAAAATAAGCAAACTAATCAAACTTACAAGCTTCTGCCCAGCAAAGGAAACCATAAACAAAATGCAAAGACAACCTGTGGACTGGGAGAAAGTATTTGGAAATGATGCAAACAACAAGGACTTAATTTCCAAAATATACAAACAGTTCATACAACTCCATAACAAAAAACCAAACAACCAAATCGAAAAATGGGCAGAAGACCTAAATAGACATTTCTCCAAAGAAGAGATACAGATGGCCAATGTGAAAAGATGCTCAACATCACTAGTTATTAGAGAAATACAAATCAAAACTACAATGAGGTATCACCTCACACCCATCAGGATGGCCATCATTTAAAAAGTTTACAAATAATAAATGCTGGAGAGGGTGTGGAGAAAAGGGAACCCTCCTAGACTGTTGATGAGAATGTAAATTGGTACAGCCACTATGGAAAACAGTAGAGAGGTTTCTAAAAAAACTAAAACTAGAATTGCCATATGATCCAGCAATCCCACTCCTGGGCATATATCTGGAGAAAACTCTAATTTGAAAAGACACACGCATCCCAGTGTTCATAGCGGCACTATTTACAAGAGCCAAGACATGGAAGCAACCTAAATGTTCATCAACAGATGAATGGATAAAGAAGATGTGGTACATATATACGATGGAATACTACTCAGCCATTAAAAAAAGAAGAAGAATGAAATAATGCCATTTGCAGCAACATGGATAGACCTAGCAGTTACCATACTAAATGAAGTAAGTCAGACAGAGACAAATATCATATGATATCACTTATATGTGGAATCTAAAATATGATACTGATGAACTTCTTTACAAAAGAAACAGATTCACAGACATAGAAAACAAACTGAATCTGGAAAAGAATATACATATATATAACTGAATCACTTTGATGTATACCTGAAACATTGTAAATCAACTTTACTTCAAGTTAAAACAGAAAAACATGCCAAAAAAGAATATTAAAAAGTAAAATTAAAAAGCCTTCATTTCAGAAATGTACAGTTAATGGCAGATTGCTCTTCTAAACCTCAGAAAGGACTTGAGAATATCTAGGGGCAAACCACACTGAGGACCAAATGGGCCTACTGATGGGGAACTATGTGGAAAGATAGTATTTTTCTGGAGGTTAAGGTCAATGAAAGTTCAATTCTCTGTATAAAGGATGCTTAGTCTGACCCATAGTTTGGTTAGTCAAGTAGCTGCTCTGTTACTTCTGTATAATTAAATCTTGTTAGTTGTTTTAAAACACAAAAAAACAAGATATATCTTTTTTGTGGTTTCTCTTTCATGAGGTTCTAAAGGGAATTTTTTGAGGTTTTCTACTGGTGGAGTGAGAAGAGGAAGACAGAGCAACTTGTATGGTGTTTTGCACATGGGAATAATATTTTTCTTCTGTACAGAGAAGTTGAAATTTTAAACCATATTTAAAGGGCTTTGCTGTAAGATGATGACTTCAGCTTTGTCAAAAAAGGTCACTCTCATATCAAGATGTAATTTTACTCAATGACTGTAATCTGATGTGCAAACTCATGAGCACTTTTTTGTTTTGAATTTAGAATTGTAAATATAGATCAGAAGCACTATAGAGATTTTTGTTCCTAGCTTTCCCACCGTGTTTCAGGAGAACAACTGAAAGGCATGTGTGAAACAGTCAAGGGATCTTCTCCAACTTGGCCAGACAGGAAGCATAGCACGGTGGCTAGTCACTCAAATGGGGGCAGGGGAGGGGTGTAGAGTACAGAATACCTCTGCCCCAAATCTAGCTTCTCTACCTAGTAGCTGTGTGACTCTGAGAAGGTAATTTAACTTCTCTGCACCTCAGTTTCCTCATCTACAGAATTACAATAATAATGGTAACGAATTCCAGGGTCTGTGTGAAGATAAAATGGCTTAAGATATGTGAAGCACAAAGAAATGTAAATGAGAAGTAAATGTTACATAAGTGTTAGTTATCATATAAAATACTGACATTTTAATTCTAGCTTTTTATCAAGAATACAGGGCAAAATTGTAAATCCATAACTTAAAATGTAGCTTTTATTTCCACTTACCTATTTTTTTCTTCTTACCTATTTTAAGGCAAAGTTACAGTTGATTAAAGAAAAACTTAGAACTTTCAGACCATCAAGTGAAAGAGTACATAAATGCAAAATACTTGATATTAGCAAGTATTTAGCTAGGGCCTTCCCTTTCTTCTTTAAGTTACAGGGGGATTTTCCTTTATTTTGTCACTTTTTCTCAGTAAGGCTAAGCCAGGGAGTTGAAGATGCGTTAGCATTAGAGTGATTCCGTCAAAAGCTATCGGGAGCAGAAAGGGGAGCGTGTCATGTGTCAAGTGTGCAGGTAGGGAGACTGTGCAGAATGGTATGGCATCTTGGTAAGGTTTTAGATGCTACATAGGGTTCATCTGGCACATCTTCAAGGGCATTGTTGATTGGAGAAACAAAAGTTAATATTATGAAATAGCATTCTTGCTTATAAATTCTGTGACAATGTAACATCCACATTTCATGTAAATTCTTAAAAAGTCTATTAATCAACCTTTGGTTGAATAAGTCGACTTTACTTCATTTCCAACTTGCAAAATTCTCAGGGGAGGCTGAATAGGACCTGGTTAGGATTCTGGCTCAAGAGGGTCGAATTTTGAATTGAGTGACAAGAAGGAGGTAGATCCCAACTGAATGTTGTTTGGATAAAGAAGGAGGTAGATCCCAACTGAATGTTGTTTGGATAAACAGACACAGAAGGATGAGCGGAGATAATCTGAGAGTCAAGCTCAGGAAAACCAAATACTAACAGCAAGAAATGATTGAATCCACTAGGAAAAGGGTGCTTATTTCAAATTGCTTTGAATAATATTGGGGTGGACTCAGCTTAATCTTACAGTAGGAAGAGGCATGGTTAAGATGGGCTGGCCAAAATTATAAGGTTGAACTGAAAATCAACTTCTGGGGCTTCCCTGGTGGCGCAGTGGTTCAAAGTCCACCTGCTAATGCGGGGGACACGGGTTCGTGCCCTGGTCCGGGAAGATCCCACATGCCGCGGAGTGGCTGCGCCCGTGAGCCATGGCCGCTGGGCCTGCGCCTCCGGAGCCTGTGCTCCTCGGCGGGAGGGGCCACAGCGGTGAGAGGCCCGCGTACCAGGAAAAAAAAAAAAAAAAGCTCTCAACAAGAGAAGCCAGAAAACAAAGAAGCAAAGCAACAGTGTCTTCATTAGCACTAAGAAAAGCCTAAACATTGGGTTTTGAATATTAGGGTCTTATTCATCCATGATATCTTAGCATCATTAACATGGATAATTGAAATTTGATTTTCCTCAACCAGTTTGTTTTAATCTAAAAGATCTTCTTATACCTCATCTACTTTCAGTAGTTATTCTTCTTTACTGAGTTTACTGCTCTCAGCATTCTGACAAGCTCCAAAATAATGACCTATGCTGTGTATTGTTAAACATTCAGTCAGACAGATAGATACAGATGGATGGATATGTGTTGCACAAAGACAAGTCAGCATTATTTAATCAATGTTTGTTTGATCCGTGTAAAACGAGTATAAATGCAAGCTGCATCCCATCTGCTTTATCATCCATGTGAAGCCAACCTCATTTTTAAATCTTGATTTCTTATGTAATTGCCCCAGAATGACACAGTGTTGGGCTGCACCCCTTAGGCCTACAAGGCCTGTACTTGCCCAGCTCCAAGACCGAAGAAGTAGCCCAGAGTCAGCCACAGAGATATCAATGAATTTATATAAGCACTTAGTTTCTCTTAATCCAATTAAACAGCTCATCCACAAACCAATCTTGGCCATGCCATTTAGAGGCAGAGACATATTTCCAAGGTACACATAGACATGTATCTATACAAACAAAGAGATTTCACAGTTTTCCTGCTAGAGTTTAAAAAGGCCTCTTTGTTTTTTTTCTTCACTCTCAGAGACCAGATGATTAAAGTTCCTGAGAACCCAGGTAGATTATTTGCATCTCAAAGGCACAAGAAGAGAAATACCAATTCCCTCTAGAAAGCTAACTTCCTCTTAGGGCATATGCAAAAATACAGTTTTAGAATGTCAAAAGAGTCCCATCTTGGACATTTTCAGGGATTTTCTTTCAGTTTCTAAACAGCCAATTCACTTTAAACAAATACCAGTGATAGACAGTAATACGTATCATTCACTCACATTCACATGGCTCGCTTTCAGAGGAACAGGAATCAACATTCAAGTTAACCTTCGCCTCAGCTCTCAGCTCAGCCTCTTTGCCTTTCCTAATACAAAAACCAACAGCCAGCCCCGAGCTGCGGCCACTGTTTTCCCACTCTAACGGCGGCCAGTATCTCCACAAGAGCCTTGGGGTGTCTGTGAGAGTTCTGTGAACTCTCTCGGTGGGCCCCAGCCCCCGCATACTAGTGGACGGCCCCCCCGGGGATTTCTGCCGCAACTTTCAGGATTATCCCCACAACTTTTGGGTCCCACATGAGTGGCCGGCCACCCTGGGACCACAGCCGTAACTTTCAGGCCCCACTTGACAGTGGACGGCCCCTACAACTTGCCATTCCCCGTCCTTCCTTCCCGACATCTCGGCGCTCACGGGAGTTTCCTCAGTCTCCTGGCCACTCCGCCAGTTGCTGGGCTGCACCCCCGTGGGCCTGCCAGGCCTGTGCTTGCCCAGCTTCAAGACTGAAGAAAGAGCCCGGAGTCGGCGACAGAAATGTCAGTGGTTTTATGAATGGGGGAGCTTACAGGTCTGAAGCGAGGTCCTGGAGCGACATCCCACCAAGATCAGACAGCAGACAGCAGCGGGCAGAACAGGGCAGCAGCCTTCCTGACGGCGGAAGGGGAGGTTACCACTTACTTGGGGAATTGACTTCAGGTTGTCTTTGTTGGTTACCAGGGAAACGAGCAGAGGGGCATGCCCCTCACCGCCCCTTTGATAAGCTATCAGGTGGAGATGTTCTGATCTAAAGAGTAGAACCGTCACTAGCTGGGGCCTGGGGCAAGTACGTAGGAAGGTCAGTCCTGTGAGTAGGGTGTAGGTGAAGCAGACAGTGGTCAAGCAGGGGAAGTACAGAGAGCAAGAGAACAGCCATCTTGGGTGGCCTGGTCATACACACAGGATGATCAGTTGGAAAGAAATATCATTTGGACTGATGGGATAAAGGATAGTTATGTTGAAGTCTGTTTCACAGGTTGGGCTTCTTCACTTTGCAGTGGCTTTCTGGATAGTGAAGTAGCACCGTGGCTTAGTAATTACCAGCTGTTAATCATCAGTGAGCTTTGAAATCACCCAAACCTGGGTTTGAGGGTAAATGTATGAATCTAGCTGTATGAGCAAATTCATTAACCACCAAAATGCCTGCCACAGAGAAGTCCCTCAGTAAAATTTATTGAATTAGTCTTTCTTTACTTCAGTTTCCTTGTCTACAAAATGGAGAAAACAACAATACCTACCTCATAACATTTGTGAAAATTAAACAGGATACTGCATGTAAAGAATAATGACCTGGCAGCTATTATTATCATGATCCGATTACCTACAGGTCTTTATCTCTTGGGTCACACTTTAAGCCTAAACATATTAATCTATGTGATATACAAGCTTATGTTTCCATTACTGGTTTTTAAACTCTTCTATGTAGGTATCAAATACAGCATGCAGACGGCTGCAAATGTGTGGCAAGAGTGGAAATGAACATGAGTTCACAGTGTCTTTGAGTTGGTAGATGCAGTTTCATTAGTCTAATTAAATGCATGCCATTTACACATATACGAGTGATCATAATCCGAGGAACAAGGCCATCAGAGGGAGTAAGGTCTTCCACCAAAGGAGTGACTGTATATCAGTGAGCTTAGGAGCTTCTTGGGATATTTTAGAGAATGATGTGTAGGAAGCTTATGTACTCAGTAATGCTCATCAGTGTGAAGTGGGTTATCAGTGGTAGCTGTACTTTCAGGATCACGTACTTAATTACTAAGCCATATGATAATGAATGTTAAAGTAGTAAACTAGCAATGCTCTGCACATTGCAGTTTCCATAGTCTGTTCTCTAACTCCCATGTTAAAAGAAGGAATTACTCCATGATTTCTCTTTATGAACTTTTCTCAGCAACAGTTATTCATCAGTTCAATTCATTTAAAAAACATTTGTTAAACCATTTATTGAGGCCTTTGTAGATGCAAAGACGACTAAAGGTGTCTAGGTAGGATGGTGGCTAAGGACTCCAGAATTTAAGCTGAAGGTCACCCAGAGCCAGTGGAAGTTCTTAAACAGGGTCCTAACCTATCCAGGGCTGTGCTTTAGAATGTCTACTTTGGTATGAAGAATGGATTGGAGTGAGAGTTTAGAGAAGGGATTCCAATCAGACATCAGCTACTGAAGGACTGGGATTTAGGGAATGATAGATTTGGGACGGATTTGAGAATTTTTTAAGGCAGCCTTGGTCACTGAACGGAGCTGCTTTGTGTGGAGAAGGCTCAAGGTTGACTTGAGCGCTGCCACCCAGGCATCTGAATGCTGCAACTCCCTTTAGCTCATGGCGTACTTGGAGAGGAGTACATTCTGCAGAGGAGGTGATGAGCTTCCCTGGAAAAGCAAACTAGAAAGACTCCTAATTACTTTATTCTTTAGACTCTAAGACGTGGATAATTATTTTGCTGAGTACAGTTCAATGATTGACTAGTTTATATACAGATTAGCATAGGCTAAGAAAGGAAAAAGGGTTTTATAATCCTTAGTAAATTAGAAGCTGCAATCTGTACTGCTGAGAACTTTTGTATGTTTGGAGGCTTATTCATGACTGTTAATAGGCTTGACTCATTACACTTGGGAGTCTTATTACCGTGCTGAACTCTATCCATTTTAACACAAATGTGTGCATCCTTAATATTGTACCAGCTGTTGGATATATTTTAATTTCAAGTTCTACATATCCACATAAAAGCGTGGAAAATATCCAGTATCAAAAATAACTTAAAAATTTTATGAACATAACAAAGTGTTTTTACTTTTTAAAGAATTTCATCTGTATGTAAACCTAATTTATCATTAATTATGTCTGAAAACTTGATTTTGATCATTGAAAATCATGTTTCTATAATTACTGAGCTCATATTTCCATATACCATGAAATTATGTCTTAAAAAATGTCAGTACACTATGATGAAAGAAAAAGTATTTTGATTTCCATAACATTGCAGGACATTAAAAAGTTCCCCAAAGTTTTATATCAAAGCCTGAATTCAGTCTCAAAATAATGGTTCTGCTTTAACCACAAAGAACTTTATATATTATTTTATATCTGTGAAATATTTATTTTAGATTATTGAACAACTTTGGTTGAACTAAGGCATCAAGGAAAGACATTAAAAATCAGAAAAAGTAAGTTTAAAATAAAGAATAAAAAGCAAACTTTGTCAACATGATAACACATAATGATCACTTAAGAAGCGATTAGATCCTATCTGCATTAGATTATAAATTAATATTCTAAGAAGATTATTTGATTTAACTGACCTCCCTTCTTTACTGTTATTCTTAACTGTTTGAATTGTACAAATTGCCTTGTGATAGTGGTCATAGTATGTTTTGGAGAAACAGACAAAATTTTAAGTTGCCCTCAAGATGTAAGCCTGCAGGTGAAGAAAGAAGAGCCTGTGCCTAGTGAATCCAGTGAACGATCAGTCAACTTTAAAGAACGAGGTTAGGTCCACATAGGAAAGGGTAAGCAAGATAAAATAATGTTCACAGAACTAGAGAACTGGAAGGAATATTGAACCAAGGTAACTTGGAAACTACAGCAGCAGAGAAGGAAAAGTGAAAAAAAAAAAAAAACAACCAACCTGCCTTTCCACTATTAACAGAACACCTATATTGATTTCTTTTTTCCATTTGAATCAGTGTTGGTGACTATCACTGTTTTTTCCTATGATTAATCATTTCATCTTATGCTGGTTATATTAGTGTTCAGCTTCACAGCTAGGGTCGTCTTGATGAAGTGTAGCTTCAGAATTTCCTTTTTAAATCGTTTGTTACTTGTGATAAATGCCTATAATCGGATGGTATTCAGTATTGATTTTATGTATGTGTGCTGTTTTTCTTTTAAAGTCAATTGACCCTGGCCAGCAGTTCACATGGGAACATTCAAACTTGGAAGTAAACAAACCAAAGAACAGATATGCAAATGTAATCGCATATGATCATTCCCGAGTTCTCCTCTCAGCAATAGAAGGTAAGGAAATGCAGATGTTATTTATACCTTTATTTTCATGGGTTTAAATATGTGCGTGAAAATATAGTTTTAACTAGGTGTTCAGCCATCTATGAAAACAGTTACTTAAGATTTAGGTGCTGGGGCTTCCCTGGTGGCGCAGTGGTTGAGAGTCCGCCTGCCGATGCAGGGGACGCGGGTTTGTGACCCGGTCCGGGAAGATCCCACATGCCGCGGAGCGGCTGGGCCCGTGAGCCATGGCTGCTGGGCCTGCGCATCCGGAGCCTGTGCTCCGCAATGGGAGAGGCCACAACAGTGAGAGGCCCGCATAACGCAAAAAAAAAAAAAAAAAAAAAAAAAGATTTAGGCGCTGCTTGTTCTCACTTTTTCTTTCTCATACAAATATACCAGTCCTTGAGCACACAATATCCTTGACACCATGTAACACAAGGGCATTCCTCATTACCTTCTTGCTTCTACCCTGGATGAAAGATTTCATAATGCAGTTCATGTTTATATAGGGGAAGCAAATTGAGGTTGCCCATTTTACTGATGGCTGCTGATGGTTATGAATAAACAGGTGACTGTCGGAAGATGCCCATAGACTGTTACTTAAAAATGGTGAGGGGTTTGTTTGTCAATAACTCTGGATAACCACTAGGAACGGCCAAAAAGTTAGGAGTGGTGATGTGACGATTAATAAAAATTAAGCACATTAGAAATGTCTAGCTCATCTAATTTGTGGACTGCTTGGTAATCTCTCTCACAATTGTAGTAGTAAGGAGTTTATTCCAGAAGGAATGATTGCTCCTAGAAGATGAGGATTATTCCTCAAGTATACCTAGCTTCTCTGAAGGATTCATGAGAGTATTATCCATTCACCCCTTTCCAATAATAAATCCTTCTCACATGGCATATTAAAGACACTTAGGAGCTCATGTTCAGCACTCAGCATTTTGTTAGTCTTTTATGGCCATGGTAGTGCATTGGATTGCTTTCCTTAGAACGTAGTTTACAATGTCACTTAAATCCTAACCTGGACTACCGACTGCCACATACCACATTCATCCTCACTGGCATTCAGAAGAGCTCTGTGGCTTTTTCATACTTGAAAGGTCACTGCTTACCCTCTTCCAGATGTTTTATAAAACATTAAATAATACCAGCTTCAGTCCCAGACCTTTTTAGTACCTTAACAGTTGAAACATTTTCATCTATAGCTGTTCAAGTACCTGTCCCTTTTTTCTGCTTCCGAAATCTATGATGACCACCACTTTATCTCATAACTCTGACCAAGTCCTACCTGCCTCCCTAGTATCCAAAGTTAATTTGAAAGTGAGACTCTGCTTAGAAGCTTTCCCAGTCAGCACCAAAGGCAACAACACATTGAATTCCACTTTTGGAGGAATAAGAACGACCTTGTGGCATTTGAGCAAGTCCATGCCTCAGTCCCCGTTTCTCAAAATGGTATTATGTGGCATAGATATATTTTGTAAAATTCTCACAATCGATTTTACTTTTGATGTTGGAAAATGGCTTGATCCCTTTTTGAGCCAATTAAAGATGCTAGGTGTTCAGGAGTTAACTTTTTTCCATATTGAAAAAATTGATCAGTTTCATCAGAGTTCCCCCAATGCTAGTTCAAGCAGGATAGTGTCAAATAGGTAGTTGCTTCTTTTGAGGTCCTGTTTAAAAACTGTAAATGGTATATGTGGATGATTAGCATATAGGGTTTACATTTTACCTATCTCCCATCTTAAAATGTAAAAAACTATAGTAGCAATTTCTTGTCTGAAGTCTCTTAAATCGTATCCATAGTAAATAAGAAACTAAACCAAGTCACACATAGAGGAGAGAAATCTTTTTTGTCATTAGTGAAGCAAGGTAAATTATAAAAATAAAATAAGTGAATGTAAATTGAGAACCCAGTTGGCATGATCTTGGCTAGAGAACTTGTCATTCTGCCTTTGCTGTATTGTAGCATCGTTTCCACTCAGAATTAGGTCATTCGGTACTACCACTTCCGTGTACTTTTCCCTGCTTTGTCATTATTTTCCTTAACCTGTTATTTTCCACCATCTTAACAGTAAAGTATGTCGAAGGACAAAGAATGTTCCTCCTTGTACCTTTATTATGATAGTTGGAAACTATGTACATTTCATTCCTATGCTATTTTTACAGTATAAGAGCCAAAGCAGTTGAATCACACTAAAACCTGCCTTTTTATAGCTCTGTGCCCACAAATACACCCTAAATCTAGAGATGACCTAGAAACTAAAAGTTTTTCAATTTTAAGTGTTATGCAAAAGGTTAGAAGCATTTAATTGAAGTTTATGGGCTATACAGAGAGCTTTAATCTAGATTACAACCATGAACAGCATTTTATCTTTGACTAAGCCCTAGCCAGCAGATATTTAAGGGGAAAAGCAATCATCCTATATCTTAAGCACAGAAAAAATACCAGCAACTGGAACCACAGAAGCACTAACTGAGGCTTCTCCTATAAAGGGAGCTTTGATAACACAGAGCCAGATTTTTAAAGTATATTAAAATGTTAAGTGACTTCATGCACAATTTATAAAATGTAACGTGCTTGTTTTGGGTTCTACCCGTGGTGATAACGTACATGACTGTGGTTAAGTGTTTTATTTGGGGCGTTTTTGTTGTTGTCCTTCTCTCAGTGGTTCTGATCGCTCTCTTCATATTACTTTGCAGAGTGATCTGATGACATTAAAGAAAAAACTGGGTGTTGCCACAGTGACTCGTGTTGTCTTTATCTTGGTTTAATAGAGCAAAACTTTTAACATACTTCCACTGAAAGATGACAAGGGAAAAACTTAAAAGAATCAGGAATTGTGTATGGGCACCAACGTGCTTACTGAACCCCTTGAAAATAGTGATACTTCATGACGTGTTTCCGAATGACAATTATTTTATGTATGCTGGGGAAAATGCAGAATAAATTCAAGAGAGTCCTAATTACAAAATGTTCACAATTGTTGAATTAGAGAGTAAGCAGTATGAAAATACAATTGAATTTTTGACCAATGCAGTTACTGTTGGGATCCCAACATGTTTAAGCAGTTCTTAAGAGAGAATAGTAATTCCTGAAAAAAAGGGGTGATGGGATTTATTTTAATGATTTAAGATAAATGTTGTCAAAGAAGACTAAATGGAAACTAATATTTGTATGTGAATAAAATAATATGCTTAATCTTATAGATGCCAAAGTTGTCCGGAAAGTATACTTTTATTAAAGTACAAAAAGAGAAATGGACAAACCAAAAGATGAAAAGCAAGTTTGGGTCACAGCTCTGTCACTAAGTAGTTAATGGAACCTTGACTTCTCTGAGTATCAGTTTCCCCAGTGCTAATATCTTTTACTTTTGAGTTCTCTAATACGAGTTAGCTCTATGTAGTTTTCATATCAGCTATCTTATTTACTGTACTCACAACAGTCTGATGAAGCAACACTATAAATATTTTGATACAGATAGGTATCCATGTTTAGAGATGAGAAAACTGGAGCTCAAACAGAGAATCAGCCCTGACTCTCTCAGTGTAAAAGGTGAACAATTAATATAGCTTAAATTAGAATTGAGCTCCTCTGATTCCTCAATCCAGGCTTCCATAGGCCCACATCACTCACACTGCTCTCCTACTGATACAGAATGTGACTGTAACTAAGTAGCTTAGCATGGTTCCGAACACCCAGCCTTGCCTTTTTACCTAAAAAGTCCATTTTATCATTTGGTATCATGGATAACACAAACTTCACATTAAATATTTCATTTCCCTCTTTATGGCCTAACTTTTCTGAGGCAGTGACACAAAAGGGGGAATCATCAGTGACCCAAATGCATCAGAGTCCTACAATTGCAGAACGTTACATCTGTCCCTCACAGGTGATCTACTTAGCGCAAATATCTTTTTATGTATCTTCAACTTCTTTTAAACTCAGGAATATCAATTAGTGGTAGATTATTAATTGTACTGCCTTGTAACTATCAAAAATTCAATCTAACTATTACAGTCCTAGATAAAAAAAGTTTTGTTTTGTTTTCTTTGTAAAATAGAATTACTCTTCACTGCTGCCAGTACTACATTTCTATTAGTAGGATTATAATTAACATTTCACTTTAAAAGTCATGTTGACATGGAATTTCTTAAAATCATTGGCCAGGCCTAAATATAGAGCAAAATTTAAAACCCTCCTTTTAAATTCAACAACAAAGACAAGACGTTATGATAGACATGACTGTCTTGGTATTTACCATGTGTTGGGCATCATGTCATAGATTTTTATACACAGTGTATAAAATCATGTATAGTTGTTATTTATAGTGTTCAGAACAACCTCAAAAGCTAGTTGTTATCATCCAATTTAATAGACAAGGAAACTGTTAAACTTTAAAAAGTCAAGTAACTTGTTTATAATCATTAGCTAGTTACTGGCAGAGCCAAAATTTTCACATGAGTCAGTTGGACTCAAGAAGCCTCTCCTCTCCAATAGGTCACTTAAGACTGTAGCCACCTTTGAATCATACTGGCCGAGCCTATACATATCAACCTAATTCAAAAACTGCCTTTTTGGCTGGGATGACTGTCTAGGAATTTTGAAATATACATTGTGAAACACTTATGATAGAAATCTTAGAGCCAGAGGTCTTCAACTGTGTTCTTAGACTTCCGTCAAAGTGAATTTTTCCAAAGAATAAGCGATATATAACTGGCTTTCTGGTGGATTTTTTTTTATTTGTTTAATATTACTTTTTGAGGTATCTTAGGAAGAATACGAAATAAGAAGACAGAAACTAAATCCCAGTTTTAGCAGCTATGTGACCTTGGGCATGTAACTTAGTTCAGTTAACCCTTTGGGGGGAGCTTGTTCCTTCTGAGAATCTGATGAACATTTTAAATCCCACTTGCAAAGAAAAGGCACCTACACACTTTATCTGCATACTAATATCATAGAGTCCACAGACATACAATCTCTTTGCAAGCCCATTCTCCAGTTTAAGGGCCCCTGACTTTGTGTCTTTTGTTCTGGTTCTTCCTAAAATGAGAATGTATAAGATCCTTCCTGCTATTCCGAAAATTCTGAAGGTTGATTCTAAATCCAGGGATCATAGATAAATATTAAATCTTGGACATTAAGAGATTACTCTTTTGAGGGGAAAAAAAAAAACCCACACATTTAATCCAGAGGGTTTACTCAAATAGAATTACTGGCTGGTGTGTGTCTCTCCTACTGCGCCAGGTTTAAATGGTTTTATCTAAAAGAGTTAGAAATGACAAAGAATAAAGCGCTTCATGCCGTATGCATTTTTTAACACCAGTGCTTGTTAATCTGATAAAGGCAGCTTAGTAAAATATGGGTGTGTTTTATTTTTTTCTAGTTTGGGGGGAATATATTTAGTTTCAAACCATAAATATGTTTATTCACTTCATCTCTATAATGAAGAGGTACCTTCCTACAAGGGCCTGTGTATTTTTCAAGAACTACTTTCCTATTAAATCATCTTGCTTCTGAAGAGATTGTTTGGACAAGTTACTGTGCCTTGGTTTCCTCATCTGTGCAATAGAATTAATAGTAATACCTACTTCCTAGAATTATTAGGAGGATTTAATGAATTAATGCATGTAAAGCCTTTAGATGAGTGTTTGGCACAAAGAAAATGCCTAATAAATATTGGGAACTATTAAAGTTATCATTGCTGTTATGAATTTTGTTACTACTATTGATAGATCCTTTTATCCACAGATGGAATTTCTTTTGTATATGATCTATGGGAAAATTAATAATATCCAAATGAGAAAGCTGCATATATTTGCAGCACTCTGTGAAGCAAAAGAAAATATTGGTGCTTGATACATGGAAATGAGACCTATAATAGCGTTACAGATTTCAACAAGAGGAAGAATGTGTTCTTTTAAATGGAAATCCAAAATGTATCATCTGCTGTTTGATTTATATAATAGGAGCAACTCAAGACAACTCCAACTGTAAATAATATAGATGATGTTACAACAACTTCATTATCTGTGAGATGCGCAATTTAGCCCCTTTAAAATGAGGAAGCAGCTCACGGAATCACTGCCCCTAAGATAAATCTAAATTTAAAAAGTAAAGAGAAGAAACTACTGATATTCCCCTGTACTATCAGTTCACCATCTGCCACTACACTTGTGCTCTATGTTTAAGTCCTGTCTTAGCTTCTGTATAGTGTTGAAAGGTAAATCTCTACCGATTTGTTTAACACAGCGGTCAGCACATGGTAACATTCTCCAGTTTCACATCTTATCCATGCTGTGAGTTATCTTTTTTTTTTAACAGGCCATATCTAATAACCTGATATATTTTCAATAAGTAAAAACAAACACAGGAATATCAGTTAATACCATCTAGCCAACATTTTCTAATAAGCGTTTAATTATATTATAGTGAATATAAATGTTCCATATGAAGCACTAACATTAAAGAATTAAAATTGTTTTCCTCAGTAAAGAATAGCTGTCATGATATTTCCCACATTGACTCAATAAATATGATTCCTTTTCCTCCCTCTTGGTTCATTCTCTCATTCTCTCTCTTTCTCTTTCCTCTCTCCCCCAATCCCAGACACTAATGACTAATCTGGGGGCACCTGTTGTTTGTTTTATTTTGCTCTTGAAATTCTATTTAAACTACTGAAGGAAGTTGGTTAGAACACATGCCTCATCTTAAAAAAAAAAACCAAAAAAACAAGGCTAAATCTCATCCCATTATTGGTTGAGTTCATTTTTCTCACATTGTTCAGAACATCAAGCGCTGAGTTAGCTCAATTTCTCTAACATTTTCAGTTTTCAAGTTAATTCTTTTTTTTTTAACATCGTAATTGGAGTATAATTGCTTTACAATGGTGTGTTAGTTTCTGCTTTATAACAAAGTGAATCAGCTATACATATACATATGTTCCCATATCTCTTCCCTCTTGCGTCTTCCTCCCTCCCACCCCTCTAGGTGGTCACAAAGCACCAAGCTGATCTCCCTGTGCTATGCGGCTGCTTCCCACTAGCTATCTATTTTACGTTCGGTAGTGTATATATGTCCATGCCACTCTCTATTTAAATGGCATCTCTCTCCTGCATGCAGCAGAGCAAGTGGTGTGGGGATCTGTTATTCCCCAGCTCCTACCTCAGCCTGCACCTGTGGTGCTTCTTACCTAGAAAAGAGAAAAAGCATTTTTAAGGGATGGCTAGTTGTGTTGGTTTTTTCCTTTACTCTTGTTCCCAGGAAGCTAATCAAAGAGTAACTCAGAAAGCTCTATGAGTTTCTTTTTATCTCCATTTTCTTTAGTTCAGTTATTGGGATTTTCTTTTCATTTGTACTGTACATCTATGCAGATTGTGCTAATGAATCTACAATTCATTACTCTGATGCTGCAGAGAAACCTAAGTCATCTGCGGAATGGCTCTGTTTTTAGAATATAGGCACAGGTTGTACATGGTTGGGAAGTTAAAAAATAATTACTTTTGTCCTCTCCGTTTATTTTTTTTAATATAGGAATTAGGAAGGGGCCTTCCAGATTTAGAATTACTTTTTGTCAGTAGAGTATTTAGGAATGACTAGCCTTATTTCATTTCTGTTTATCACATCGATCATAAGAATAACTAGCATCCACTGGTAGTTTAGATATTTCAAATGCATTGACTCATTTGACTCTCACAGGGGTTTTGGGTAAGGAGGTTATGAAAGTGCTGCTTGTATTTTAGGATATATATATGAGGGGACTGGGGCTCTGAGAGTTTCCTACAGACAGAGCTCCTGTCGTCATACTCTGCATTTCATTTTGACTACTTCATTGCTGAATAAAGCCCTATAATAACTGCATCCTTATTAACATAAGCTAAGTAGACCAAAACTCTGTGACTTGGCTGAAAAGGCATGCTTCAGTGGCCCAAAGTCTGCTTTATATTTCAGGGCAAAGGGCCCCCTAACCAGAAATCAGTTCCCTCTGTCAGAAGTGCTGATAAGTCCCCAACACGTGTAGCTAATCTTAGAATGCATTCAAAGACAATCCAATCGCCGCTCCCATAACCCAGCCTCCTCAGCAATGCTGAGGAATAGAAAACCAGAGAGCAGAGGACGGAGAACATCGAGAGGATGGAGGCTGGGTTCACAAGCTCTTTGAAAGGTATCCCTTCCATTAACTCATGTGGTGATGAGCTGCAGTGCCCACAGAGCAACGCACACTTCTAAAACAAATTGTCCTACATACGGTAGAAACATGGAGGGTCATTTGCCAAACTGCAGTCACATCCGGGGAAACTTTAGCAGATAATACACTGTGCCTTTGCAAGAAGCGTTAGTTTTTTCTGGTATGTTGCGAAGAGAATCCTTCATTTTGCTAGTTCTGATGCAGCTGTGGGTGGCTGCCATGGTGTAAGTGAAGGAGAAAGAAGGCCTGGGTCCCTTGAAATCAAATAAATTTTCTAGTAAGTTATTATTGGATTTCATTTTTCTCTTTTCTGTTCTCTAGTTTTGCCAGTGCCAGCAAACAAAGCCAACAGTTTTTTCTGCATTGTGGGTTGTAAAAATTACAATCTAGGTCTTAACTGGAAATTCATTGTTGTTGGAGTTTTTCTTTTTATTTGTGTATTGAAGTGGTGGAGATGTTATTTACTAAATAAAAGATAGCTTTTGTGCTCTAGTGGATCCCGAGTACTTCCATCTTACAACAGGGAATAAACTGGCTTACTAAAAAAACAATTTCTTTTTGACACAAACTTCACAAAGCACTTGCAGAGTGAAAGGAAACAAAAGTGCTGGAGTTTTGATGCCACACTGTAAGTTGGAACAGAGTCAGCCAGTGAACTGGAGGTCTATCTCCAGCTCTGTAATGCTGTAGTAGTTTGTCTTCTGGAGCCCTGGATGGCATTCTCCCTTCCCTCTGATGCTGCCTCTTACTGATTCTCGCCTCCACAATTCAAGGAAAGCTGCTTTTTCTGAATAGACTGCGTACTAGCCTAGTCCTACCCCCTCCTCTTGTTTTTGAATTTGTTTATTTGTTTATCCCACCAGGTTCTAATCAAGATTTGAAGTATCAGTCACACCAAAAAAATCTCATCTCAGCCCATCAGAGGTAGAAGCAATAGGAATCAGCTTGAACGATCATCAGAGCATGTTCCTACCTAATCTGAGAGCCACAAAGCCTCTATTTATCTTAAAATCTTCACAGAGATTTCTGAATCCAAGAAGGTTAAGAATACCACAGAGAGACATCTTATTTTAGAACTCAAAGGGACTTGAGGGAATCAATTTGTCCAACGCACCTTGTTTAGCAGATAAGCAGTCATAGGTCTGGACAAGTTGAACGGACTGCCCAAATGTCAAACAGCAACCTCCCAGCATGCTGCCCTAGACTGGAGTTCTGGTTTCCCGGTCAATTTCTCTAAAGCCTTAGCATGTGCTTAGTATTGTTCCAAGAGGCACATATGACTTACCCTCCAGTGTGGGGTGACACAAAAGTACACACTTACCCCTTATGATTACTTAATTTCACATCAATAAAATAATTCATGTACTATTTTGGGTCCTGCTTTTTTCACTTAACATCAGAGCTAAGGCCTTCATTATTAAATTTTTATAATTCTAAACACCTCTCGACAAGAGAAATCTTTTCAAATCAAATTATCTGCTGACCTGAAAAAGCTAATGCAAAGTGAGTTGTTTATTTTTTTTTAACTGGACCCACATGACCCAATTAGTTCTCATAAAATTAACAAGGGGAAATAAAAACTTATTTTAACCCAGGCATGACAAAACAGCTCAGATAGTGTATTCTTTGACATTTCAACATGCTTTCGAGGTTTTAAAGCATTTCTCAGTATGAGTTAATTATTCATCACGAATATTCTTTCAAACCTAGTAGCTTTATCTTTCCGAGGATTCCTCTCCTTTTGTTACTATTCAAACACACAGGGGAACATTATTATGAAGCCCTAAAGTGTTAATCCCATGCTTAAATGAAGCAAAATGGCATTACCCCGGCATGTTGAACTCATGATAAATTCTCAAAGTTTTTCAGACAGAAAAACAGGGGAGCCCAAACTTCATGTCCAGGCTAAGTTTTCCACTGAAAGCTGTAACTGGCAATTCCCAGTGAATAAAATGAAAGCCTAAACCTGACCCATCCCTGTTTGAATAGCTGTTTGCTATGGCTCGCTGTGCATGAAGAACACAGAAGCCCAGTTCTGCCAGTCATTCACCTCATCACAATATCTGTTAAAGCCTTGAGTTTTATAGCTCTTAGTTTGCCCAAAACACAAAGACCCAGTATAAAGCATGTAAGTAATAATTTTAAGCACCACAAGAAATAACAGTCCATTAACTGATGAAATAGACTATAACACAGGAATGGGGAATATTGTGGGGTACGATATAAAGTCAAGATCTAGCCTCAGTATTCTCACTTATAAGATTAGAATGATAAACAATTATTATTGGTGTTGGAACTGTTTACGTGACTTATTAATTGGAGAATACACATGAAACAATACATAGGAAATCATGAAAACTTACTTTTATAAATGAAGTAAAGCCACGGATGCCTAGGAAGAGCAAGTTTTAGATCTAAGCTGTTTCTCTTGGACAATGACATTAAGACCAACTGTCCAAGAGACAATCCTACAGCAGGGCCAATCCTAAGATTTTGCCTATGATGAGCTTCAGACATGTTTTTTATGCTCTTGTTATTTTAATAACTCCTGCCCCTCAGAAAAAAAAAAAAAAAGGCAAGGCACACCATTACCATAGTTTTGGACAAAAGTCTCCTTGACTCCAAGAAATAAAAGGAATCAGCTAATTTATAGTAATCCTGTATTCTTTCAGTTCTGCATTTTAACTTAGATTTCTATTCATCATAGCCCCAGAAGAATTCAATGAATTCTCACACACTTCTCTTGGATCAGTACTGCATGCTGATTAGTGTCGCATTAGTGGAAAGCCAGCATAGTATTTTTTTTTTCATTGGGATTGATTGAAAATTTGTTCTAAATATATCGCATTGAAAATTGAGGTCCCATCTACTTGAAATACACTGCTCTTTAATTTCAGATTCTGATATGGGGTTAATATTTCTTAGAAGGGCAAGCCACCACCATTTCTCAGATCTTTTCTCATTCCTCTTTCTACACAGCTTGTTATGTTGGGTTGTATGAATATAGGACACATTAGGCCTTAGAGCTTCTAGAGAACATAGCCATCTCTCACATCTCCACATTGCAAAAGACATATGAGAGAACTCACTGGAAGTGTCTTTTTGCCAGAGTGTGTAAAGGGATTTGCCAGGAGGCTTTTATTCCAGGTACTACCTCCTTACAGACAAGTGTCAAAATAGAAGAGGAGCCTCACACTATTTTCAGGATATAAATTTGAGCCTAACAATTAGCTCTCCTAGGTATTGAATTATTGTTTTCAATTCTCTTCTTTCCAGAATATCAAGTCCCAAATTCTTAAAGTATTTGGTGATACAGTATGGATCCCAGGTGCCTAATAGTTTTCAGGCAGAATTTTTGTATTTTTATCCCTGGAAAATGCAACCATTATTCAGTATCAACCTATTCCCCCTAAAATATAACGACTTATTGTTCAAACTTGAGCAATATGTCAAAAACCAATTCATTACATAATAACTGATTAAAATTTATGCAAGAGTATAGGATAGTTCTGATTCCCCTCCTTTAGATATGAGTCTCACACCCACCTCCTCTGTCCTCAGATGTGTTGTTCAGACACATTTGTTATCATCCTTGATGAGAGAAAAATGGCATAGTGCCCAGCTGATGCATTTTCTGAGTCATTAAACCAGATTTCTCCATTTTTGAGTTTTCTTGGAAAAAAGTTTTCTGTATTTTGGTAGCGGAGTGAGGCTCTTAGCCAGAATTCTTTCTATCAATTCTTTAATGTTAACTGCTAAATTAAATTATTTAAAGTGGGCTTTTCCTGTATTATAATATAGACTCATTGGTGGCTCAGAACCAAATCCTGTGGACATGTAGATGTGCGTGCTTCCCCAGTGGTTGTAACCTGAGGACTTTATTTAAACTGTCCTCTGAATCTACAGTAATTTGGTGTCAGGGAGGAATAGGATCTTTATCAACAAAGGGCTGCCAGAACCCCAACTGCTTCTTGAGTAGCTATAATAGATGAATAATGTTACAACCAACCGTGCATTTCAGTTTTTGCTCAAAAGGCTTTTCACTAATGCTGGTGGTATTCCATATCCATGTGTTCATCTTGGAGCCCAGCAGTTTCCATCTGACTTTCATTATTTTTTCTTGAGAGGATCAGTTTTACAACTGGAATCAGAAAAGCAGTCAAAGTAATTGCAAGTGGCAATCAGTGAAATAGAGTAATCTTAGCTTGGGAACATATGTTCCATTATAAAGAAAATATTCTTTTTTTTTTTTTTTAATAAATCCAAGACTAATATTTTCCCAGAGTAAGAAGGGACCATGTACAGGTTCTATTGCTACCTCCCTGTAAAGTGTTTGTTCCCCTTCAGGGATAGGCAACTCATTACCTCTGGAGGAAATCTATCCCCTTTCTGATTCTGACTTTTATTATACTGGAGATGAAATTCATCTCTCTGTAGTTACATCCTTCAGAACTGAAAGACTTGGGTCTCAACATAGTAAACTTCAACCTCTCTTCAGACACTTATGGGCAGCTCTTATCTCCAACCCCTATCTTTTTGCCAGGTTATAATATATATTCCTTTCTCATAAGGAATAGCTTTGATTTCCTTAATCATTCCAGCCACTCTTCTTGAAAGAAACTCAAACTTCACCCCTATACCCCTTTTAAAGCTGTTGTGCTGAACGAAAATTAGACTTTTAATCAGAATATCTGTATTACATTACAGCGGTGCTACTTATTAAATGTTGGAACGGAAGCACAAAATTTGTTCTTTTTGTCACTAGGGATAGCAAAGGTGAATAAAAAGATGTGGTCTAGAGGCACATAAAACAAGCAATAAGCAAGTTAACAAACAACTAAATATGTAATTTCAATGTGTAATAAGTCACATAAAGAGTTGCCAAGAGGGTTCTTAGGTCCCAGGGTATCAAGGGCAGGCCTTCTGAGATGGAGGCTGAGTGTTTTCCGATGGGAACGAGGCAGAGAGTGTTGTAGGATGTGGGAGGGTACTAAGCTAGCAATGTTTTCTAACAAAGTCAGCATCTAGAAGCAGGCCAGCATCTAGAGTTTAGAAAGCGAGGAGGTGAGTGGGACAAGATGAGTCTGGAGAAGTACAGAGTTTAGCCATTGTTTAGTCTGGAGAGGTACAGAGTGTAGCCATTGTTTAGTACAGAGTTTAGCCAGAGTGTAGCGATTGTTGAGAGTTTGGATTTTATTTAAAGTATAAGGGGAAGCCATTGTTGGCTTTGAAGAAGAGACATTACAGCGTCTGAAATATATTTTTAAAAATTGCTCTCATACTAGATAGAGAACAGACTGCAAAGGACAAAGCAGAAGCGGAACAACCAATTAGGAGGCAGTTGTCATAATCCAAGGAGAGATTTCATGTGATACAACAACCCGTTGAGGTTTAAACGAGAAGCAGTACCCTACAGAGGTTAAGACACAGATGTAGCAGACTGCCTGCCTATAATTAAACCAGACTCCACCAGCGTCAGCAAGCTCTGTGCACCTCGGTTTCCACCTCTGTGAAAGGAAGATCATGACAGAACTTCACAGAGTTGTTGTGAGGATTAAAAGAGTTTATATATGAGTTTCCTCTTAGCTAAATCTGGAAAGCATTTTTCACTGTTATGACATGTTCCACCCTATATTGCATTTACAGGCTCAGGCATTATTTTAGTTGGTTTTTGTCTGGAAACGAAGAAGAGAATGAGTGAGGAAAGTGACCAGATAATTGTTTATCCTCCTTTGCAAGCTATATTTTTCTGATGCAATGGAAAAAACAGACAGCGTGTGAGAGAAGAGGCATTCTATGGACAATTGGTTGTGTTTTTCTTTCTTTGGAGTCCACTTTGTCACATGATAAATACAGACGTTGCATTACTCTAACGTAATGGTCCCAATAAGACCTATTTTTGATCTTGTTTAAAACCCAAACTTTAATATAGTGTGACTCCTCTTAATATAACATTGTCATTAGGGCATGTCCCAGGCTGTTTCCTCTTGTGATATGTTCACCTCATTGAATAACACTCCTTGTTTTACAGGAATCCCAGGAAGTGACTATGTGAATGCCAACTACATAGATGGCTATAGGAAACAAAATGCCTATATTGCAACACAGGGATCTCTCCCCGAAACATTTGGGGACTTTTGGAGAATGATATGGGAACAACGGAGTGCCACAGTTGTTATGATGACAAAACTAGAAGAACGATCCAGGGTAAGGATGAATATCTACCTTCTCCCTTTCAAAATCTTCCCTCAGTTCCTGCATTGCATATTTTATTCTGATCAGAATCTAACGTGTCTTTAAGCTTTGACTTTGTAATAGACACTAATTGTGAATGAGCATCAACAGCTTAGATTAAACCATTCTTTAACATTCTTTTGCATCTTTCAAAAAGGAAATTCTCTCATGTTATGATGTGTGTGATCGCTAAAAGAAAAAAACAGCACTCAAAGAAGTAGACAACTTGGTTAGAAAAAATAAATATTAACTTGGACATCTTTGTAAAATCCACATTGAACAAGAACACACAGACTATGGGGGAGAATCTCACCATATGTACTTCCCAATATTTTCAACTTTTTCTTTCTCATAATCTGCGGTGTAAAATCTAAAATTCTGTGAAAGAGGCTCTTTTTAAAAATTATTCAAATTAGCATAAATTAAGTCAGGGCAGCCAAAAAAATGATGTTGGTTAATACACTGCTGAGAAAACACATAAATGTGTAGAGGGCATTTTGTTAGTTTAGCCTTCTCCAGAATGAATAGATTTTAATAATGGAGTCATTGCTTGGTAAGGTCCAAGAAAGGAGTTTTATTCATCATATGGGTCCAATATTATGGAGCATGGCACATTAGTTAAATGCTCTTGATTTGCAAAAGTAGAACATAATGGGTAAGCAGGATGCCATATTCCCAAGTGAATATGCCAAGTGAATATCGTAGCCATCTGATGAAAATCAATCTGTAACCTTGAGAATTTAAGGAACAAGTAAGTCTCTGACAGATCACTGAAGACAGCGCATACTCTCACTGTGTGGGGCCTTCGGGGCAGAGTTTGAAACCACTGGTAGAGGGCTCGTTCACTGGGGTCACAGTACTATCAAAAAGGATATTTAGACGGAAGCCAAAGCCCAGCTCCCCATTTGTTGTGTGACAGTTGAGATTTTTTCAATGTTCTCCTAAGCTCAATACATGGCAGTTTCTCTTAGCCCCAGTATGTATATGAGAGAGGAGTAGGAAGCTGCTCAGGAGATTCATAAGGGAAAAGCTCAGACTTAGGAAAATATAAAAAGTCCCAGCTGTTACCTTAAAGCTGGGAAATCAATAGATATAGTACACAACTTGTTTAGCAAACCTAAAAAGCAATCAGGTCTTTTCAAAATGTGAATTCTACAGAAATATTGAAATGTTGTCTGAAAAGAATTTAGATAAAAACTTCGATGGCTGCGAAGACGTCTCTGTGTTATACTTTACATGCAAATGCCATTCAAAATGGATGTAAATAGATCCATTATTGACTTGTACTCAGGGTAACCCCTATCTAGCAAGCCCTTGCTTTAAAAACAATCCCCCGCCCAAATAATTATTGGATATAATCGTTAATCATTCTAACAATGCCTAACATGTATTGGATACATTGATATTTTACAACAACCCATGAGATAAACACTTCTGTGATTTCCACTTTATATATGAGTAAGGCCAGGACATTCCAGAAGGTCACCTAAGCTCATTCAGTTACCAAGGTCAGAGTGAGGAACTGAAGACAGTCTGTCTCCACAACATCTGTACTTACCCACCAGGCCGTACTGTCTGTTAACACTTCTGTGAAGCGGAGACAGCTGAACTGTTATATTACAGCACACATGTAAATCCAAGCTACTCGGACTGTTCTGCCTGGAGATACTGGCTGGTAACAAGCAGTCATTTGCAAAAGCTGTTTTCAGTAAAACACACATTTTTATCTTGACACTGCAGGCCTTCATTAAGCCATGCACAGAAACTTGTTTTGAAATAACCGAATGGAATTCTGCCCCTTTTCTCCCTAATTGCTTCTAATAATAAAATTAGTTCTAACTGGCCCCACTGCCAGTGCAACATCTGATGGTAATGAGCAATTCTTGGCAGAAGGCATTGTGACTTAAATACCTACAGTTTATCTTTATGTTGCAGGCTACCTTTTTTTCCCACCTCAGACAGAGAAACTTATTTGGAAGTTACTAAATGAGCCTCTGTTTGCTCTCTTCATTAATTACTCTTTGCTCTTGCAAGTTACCTTTCTCCTTTGTTAAATGACCTGAGGAGGCCAAGTAAAGTGCTGTCTTGTGATTTTTATTCTGCGGTGGTTCAGCCTATACCCAAACTTATGACGACGTGCATAAGCCAATATTTAGAAATCTCAACCATCATCAACCTAATCATACAAATGAACCCTGATCCCCAAGGCCCCAAAAGGCATTTGTTCTCCAGTCTAGAACACTTGAGAATAAGGGACCAAATGCCCTAGAGAGAGCTAACAAAGCCCTGGTCCTTCAAATTATCTCACCCTGTCTTCATCTTCCTGCCTCACATCCTCCACTCCACCTTTCCCCTGTCCACTTGCTGTTTCCACCGAAGTCCCAGGGAGGAAGCGGAAAGCATTCCTGGATTCTCAAAACAAGAACATAGATTAAATTTTGCTATAAAAACAGTGTGGTTAGTTGTTGCTGAAATATACAGCTCCATACCTGGGGAACTTTGTGAGTTATGTGGGCTGACCTGGGGACTCAATTCCCAACAGCCAAATTCAAAGTAGACATAGGAACTAGCCTGGCTTTACTTAGAAACAGCCTGTAGTCCCTCTTATAAAGAGAGGAGGTCCAGGTAGTCTACACAAATAACCTCTCCAAGGGCTGAAGCTTGAAATTTCATTATTTGGATGAAGGCTCAGGTTCCTGAAATAATATTCATCCCCTTGGCTTGTTGAAAAAAAGAGGTGTGTGTGTGTGTGTTTGTGTGTGTGTGTGTGTGTGTGTGTGTGTGTGTGTGTGCGTAAACATTTCTGTGTATTACAAGTAGGCAGGAATACCTGTTAACTGGAGTGGGAAAGAGAAAGGAAAAGGAAAGGGAAGAGAAGATAGCATGATATTACACAGAACTCCCTGGGGACACCACCACTAGCGGAAGCTACCTGACATAGTTCCAGGTAGGGGTGCCTTGCGGTCAAATGTCTGTGTTTAGATCCCGACTTTAGTGCATACTAGCTATGAGACATTGGGCAAGCTGCGGGACCCCTCAAAGCCTCCTTTCTCCTTTTTCGATTACGTGAAAGGGTTATGGTTATTCTGAGTATTGCCTGAGACAAGGAGTGTGACACGGTGGCTCAGTGAGTCTACACTATTATTTTTTGGTTGAGATAGAGAAGTTGGAGGCTTTACCATTATAACTTCAGTCTCCCCTAAAGCTGGCTTCCAAATAATTCAATTTTTGTTCCCAAATGAAATGAGTTTGTTTCTCTATGGTTGACAATGAATCCTAACCAAACTTAGAGTCACTGCACATGGCGAAATGTGCCCACTGTCCCCAGGATGGCACAACCATGCATCCTAGTCAAGAGGAGAGTGTAGCTCAGAACATGGGGTTCTTCTGCACTTGCCTTTGACAGAGTCTCCCGAATGGAGACCCTGACACAGGGAATGTGTTAATCAGTCTACAAAAAGACCACAATAGAACATTCTGGCTGCTACTTTCACATATCTTGAAGAATACAGTATGAAAATAGTGAGTAATGTCAACAGAAGTTACATGTAGTAATAATTATCACTAAATATAATATATTCTTGATACCACATTTCCTTCTGGTTCGTTTTTTCATTCTCCTTCCTCATTCTTTTTTATTTGGTGATGCTAGGGAACTCTCCCTTTAAAACCTACCTCCTGTGTTTTCCACCCTCTTCTGTACCAAGGCTCACCCTCACCATCTCTCTGTGGTTGATACAGCAGCAGGGCTTGTAACCTTTGCTGAGTTAGAATAGTTCACTCAAGCAAAAGGATACTGGGTTCATTAGCATGTGTTAGACATTTCATTGGTCTTTAGTTAGAGAATTGACCATTTTTAGCATTTGGAGGGCTAAAGAAGCCCTTTACAAGTGTGAGGTATGGCTTAGGGCTTAAGGTGGCCATTTGAAAACTTAAGTTCTTTGATTTTTCAAATGCCATCACTCTCCCTCAAATGTGGCCTTGAAGGAATCCCAAACTTAAATCAGGAGACTATTTCCATGGTTGTACGTTCACCACTTATCAACCCTGAAGAGAAAATGTGTAAGTTGAATATTTTCTTTGAGTTTCATTAGAATGAATATATATATATATATATATATATATATATATATATATATATAAAGCTAGAAACTAGAGATTTTGAAGGTAAAGTTTGATTGCTGCCTGAAAAGGCACAGATCAGTTTAAAGCCTTGTATACTGTGTGACATGAGGTACGGTTAGTGGGTTTTATTCCACAGTTTCCATCTTTTTTGCCAAATCCTCTCAAGTTCTGCAGAGTTCATTGATTCTGCAGCGAGTCATCCTTCTGCCCCAGAATGTGGTCTCTAATTGTTTCCATGTTTCATAACATGCCAATAAGCACATGAATTGGTTTGGGCAACCACATGGAGGGAAGAAAAAGTTCGGAAAAAATGAAGCACCGGTAGGAGAGCAAAATGTATACAGCTGGGATTTCCACTCCAAGGGTGTTATTTGTGGGCAACTGGGACACATGGTTGGCAAGCCTCACTTGAAGAATTGGAGTCTCTGAGGTAGGATTTGCCAAGGTGATTCCTGGTCCAGGAAGCTCTATTATTTAGTGGGTGATTGTTCACTTTTTTTTTTTTTTCCCTTTATCTGTCTGCTTTTTGCTGTTTCTCTTCAACTTTGTTCCCCATCTCGAGGTATACAAGACAGAGGGAACGTGTACACCTACGGCTGACAAATTCTTGAGCAGCCTTGAGTAGTGTTAGAGGGTGAAATGGCTTCACCGAGGTTAAGGGATAGTTGGCTTTCACTTGTCTTCCCAGCCTGCCTTCAGTCAGTTCCCATAGTTGACACTTATTGTTGCTTCATGTCTTGCAAGTTTTATAGTGGGAGTTGATTCACTTAAAGAGCGATTATTGTGGTGGTACTTAGTGCTATAAATGTCAAGGATGGGAGTGAAATTTTGACACCCAAAAAAATGGGACATGATTTGAACTGTCATCCAACGTGGACCACACTGATTAGTGGTAAAAGCATAGAATTAGAAGTGAAGAAGTCTATACTTGTTTCCCAACTCTCTAAATCCCATCTTCTGTTCCCAAGTAGAGAACCAGACAACCCAGTTGATGGCATCCATTGCTAGAGCAGATCCAATGTTCTGTGCATCATGACTTACCTTAGGCCAGGAACAGGAAAATCCCTGCTCCAGTAAATATGGTTGTTTGTACTAATGAATGGAGGTTAGATGCTGTCAAGCCCAAAGGGACCAGGTTGGCATTAACTACACTATGGTAATAGTTTAGGGAGTTAAACTTGATGCTTGGCCAGTAGAGCACTTCTGACCTAAAGATCACTCACTCTTCCTATGTCTTCTCCATTCCTCGAATGTCACCATGGTAAATTTACCCCAACAGAGAGTGACAGTGAGCTGGAGACATAGTCACACTTGCTTCTGTGGCTGAAGGCAATTCTGGGCAAAAAAGGAGATTTTGATCAAACGTTTTCTTGTTTTTCTGTAAAACGAATCTTGAGATTCTTTTCAGATTATGAGGTCCTTTGGGGTTAAAAGTTGGCAGAATCCCGCTGAAGATTATAAATGGCAGTGTTATTGTTTTCATTGCCGTTATCGGTTTTGGAAGGCCCAGCCTTGGCCAGTGGCAGACTAATTCTTGGCCCCTCTGGTTTGTCAAGGTTCGGTAAGTTTAATGGAGAGCAAATGCTTTCCAAATGCCAGGTCTGTATCCTTTTCCAAATAGAACTGGAAGTGCCAAAGGCCTTGAACATTTAATTTCTCAAACTGCAGCCTAAAGCACTGCCTATCTAGGGCAACAGAAACTGCTTTTTCCTTAAGCAACTGTAGGGACGGCAGTGCAAACACTGCCTTTGAAGTCTGCCTGATGTATGGGATTGTTTTTGAAAAGTGGTGGATACTTAATGTATATAGGACACTGGCAACAAAAAGAATGATACTCATGTTGGCAACCTAAAGGATGTTTGGGTCCTTATCTGGCAAGTTCCACACTTTTGGTTTTCTCTTGTCAACAGACACAGTGTCAGATAAAAGAGAAAGAATCCCACCAATTTCTTAACTGTTTGTTCGCTTCCTGGATTTTCTGCCTTCTTTGTCCATCCCTCCTCCTCTATTTAGAATGGCAGTCTACAGATTCTGGCTCAAAACATTCCTATTGAAGTGAATTAAGCAACACAGCCCAAGGACTGAGCTGGACTGGGTGGGGGAGATGCAGCTGTGCTCCCAGTGACATTGTGCAAAGCCCCTCTTATTCTCCACATTCATGTTTACAGCACTCCCAGGCTGGACTGTCACTTCTAAGATTTTGAGAAGTGTGGATTAATTTCTATGCCCAGGCAAGGCAGATATTCAGCTCGTATGCACCAGTATAGTTCTACTGGGTGTTAAAATATTGAAATGTATCAGTACTGGCTGGTATACAAACATTATCTTTTTATTGAAACTTTGTCATCTAATGATATTTCTCAGTGGCAGTGACACTGGAGCATTGCTGGACCACAGGCAGCCACTAGGCAGACAAAGACAGATGCAGAGGTGCCAGTAAGGCTGCATGGAGCACCCAGCCACTGCCAGGAGTGATTGGGGCTGAGGGGCAGACTCCACAGACCCAAACCATGAGGGAAGGGTTGATAGCCAAGTGCTCTCTGGACGTGAAAGAGAGCCATTTCACACAATTTTCCTCTGGCTACAACAAAGTGCTAGACACTGGAGATATAATGGGAGAAATCATTGGAAAGTTCAGTGCAGCTCCCTCTGTTAACCCCTGGCAGACGCGTTGTCTTATTCTGTTCGGGCTACAGTGAGAGAATGCTCTAGACTGGATGGGTTATAAACAACAGAAGCTCATTTCTCACAATTCTGGAGACTGGGAAGTTTAAGATCCAGGTGCCGCTTCCTAGTTCATAGAAAACTGTCTTGTTGTATCCTCATGTGATGGAGGGGTGACAGAGCTTTTATACAGCACTAATCCCATTCTCTGAGGGCTCCACCCTCATGACCTATCACCTAGCAAAGGCCTCACCTCCTAGGGGCTTCCCTGGTGGCGCAGTGGTTGGGGGTCCGCCTACCGATGCAGGGGACGCAGGTTCGTGCCCCGGTCCGGGGGGATCCCGCATGCCACGGAGCGGCTGGGCCCGTGAGCCATGGCCGTTGAGCCTGCAGGTCCAGAGCCTGTGCTCCGCAACAGGAGAGGCCACAACAGTGAGAGGCCCGCATACTGCAAAAAAAAAAAAAAAAAAAAAGGCCCCACCTCCTAATACCATCACATAGGGGATTAGATTTCAATGAATTTTGAGGGGACACAAATATTCAGTCCATAGCATACATCAAACAAAAGGGAATATCAGGTTTTTAAATTAATAAATAGTTATGATAAATATAATAAATATATTTATTAATTATAATTTATTTATAATTTATAATTATAATTTATAATTATATATAATTATAATTTATTTATAATTATAATTTATTTAATAAATAAATATATATATAAATATAATAAATAGTTATTAATAAATAGTATGAGAAAGTGTTTGAACAGTTCAATGAACTGATAAGCAGTTTTATAATGTATAATTTGGTTTACTTAGAGAATAATATTTTTCAACTTTATGGTTTTATTTATGAAAAGCTATTTAGGCTGGTAGTCAAATGCTTTAATTTCACTCTCATTTCAAGTATTCCACTGCCCTTGATTCTCCTCTAAATAGTGGTCTGCAAAGAGAAAATGAAAAGGGGAAATACACAAACTAGGTAGTTTTGCCGTTTGAAAATAGATATGGCTAAATATTGATATTGGTTCAGTGGAGAGAATGACACTATTACTGCAAGAGAAGAGAATCATTGAGATGATATCTCCTTATTTTGGAAAAAACAGTTCAGCATGTAATTCTTGTGTCCACTAAAATATATCCTAATATTTATCTGAAACTTTCATTATATCCTCCCTTATTAAATGTGTTGATAGTTGTGTGTTAACATTTCCTTTTTCCCTATATTCACCCTGATTTGCATTATCTAATGTTAACATACTGGCCACTCCTTATAGAAGAATCCTCTGCCCAAATGTACTAAATACTGATTTCCAGCCATTCTCAACAATAGTTATGGTTTTCCAGGTATCATTTATTGTCCATTCTAAATCCTTCCTTGGTTAAATAACCTGGCCCTAGGCAAGCTTTTCCAAATAACATGTGGCAAATGCATTTTGGTTCAGTGATGCTGGGACCCTTTGGAGGTATTGGTTTGTTGCATTTAGAATTCTGATGCTTCGCCATGCTGCCATGCTCAATAAGGCTTTGTTAAATTGAAATGAGGAGCTTTTGTTTTCATAAAGTTTTAGGCTATTTAAAAATAAGCCAACCTAGACCACAGTATAGTTGATTATAAAGTTGGCTTGCACGTGTTGAGTGCTCATGACGTGCCAGGCCATGTCCAAGATAAGCCATGTGGAAGTAAAAATGGAACTAGAAGGAGAGCATTTCCCCCTAAGCACAGTCAGCAGACCTGCTGGATCAAATCCTACAAGATAGGGCTTCCCTGGTGGCGCAGTGGTTGAGAGTCTGCCTGCCGATGCAGGGGACGTGGGTTCATGCCCTGGTCTGGGAAGATCCCACATGCCGCGGAGCGGCTGGGCTCGTGAGCCATGGCCGCTGAGCCTGCGCGTCCGGAGCCTGTGCTCCGCAACGGGAGAGGCCACAACAGTGAGAGGCCCACGTACCGCGAAAAAAAAAAAATCTCCCCCAAATTCAGCCAGGAATCTGAACTGTCTCATTCAGTTTAGGCCTCAAGTAGAGTTACTGGGCAATGTTTCTAAACCACAGCCTGGGTAGTGAGTTCTGTTCCTCTCCTTTTCTACCTCAGAGTCTAGTACATTCTCTTCTCACAGCAGACTGGGGTCCAGGTGCATTAAGGGAGTTGTTTGCAATCTCACAACTACCTACTTGAAAAAACAGGAAATGTAAACACACCTCCATATTTAGTCAGTAAGCCTGATGGATTGGGGGCAGGACTGTGTTTTTCACTACGACCGTCCCCATAGCCACTCACACTTTACCGTCCATCTAGAACATCCTAAATACATATCTGCTGGGATTAATAACATATTCATTTTTTCCCATTCAGAATGTTTATAACAACCACCACAAAAAAATTGAGAACATAGTCTACTTAATAGTTAATAACAACTATTCCCATTGGATACCTATTTGTGTTGGCCATTGGGTTCAGAGTTTCAGGTGCAAGATTTCTGAGCCTTACAATAGCCCTGTCATGCTGGAGATAATCATTCCCATTTTATAGAAGAGGCCACAAGGCTTTGATCCTGGAAATAGAGAAGCAGCTTACTAGCCAGCCAGTGAGACTGCCTGACCTTCCATGAATCAGTCCTGAAGGCCTCTTGTAGTCACTTCAGAATCACATAAGAAAAGACAGAAATCAGTATTTTTACTCACTAGCTCTGGCCTTCTCGTTCTATATACCCAAAGGGGAGCATCCTACACGTCTCAGTTCTCACACTCAGCTCTACGAATGAAGCCTAACAAGTAGGAACTCTCTAGAAATACCTTCTGAGGTTTTTCTCCCAGGAAAAAAATGGTGGGGGAGGGGAGTGGTTATGGTAAAAAAAAACATCTCAAGAGAGGAGAATGGAGCTAGTTCATTTGCATAACTGATTAGAAAGAAATAACTTCTATTATTTTCCCGCATCCTTTTAAATTTTTTCCTCACTAGACTTCTGACTCGCTCTCTCTAACATTAAAATCAGAAATTATTTGTTTAGTGTACGGCTAAAAACGAAAGGCTTAAAGGAGTATTTGTCAGTAAGTCCAAGCCTTTAAATTTAGCCCTGAGAACTTGGGTGAAACCTCTGCAGGCTACTCAGAGAACGAGGTGGAGTGAAGAAGGGCCGGGGTCCTCGCTACTGAAGGGAAGAATGTGTCGCTGTAGCTGTTCAGATAGCTCAGGGAGCGCTTCTAATCCCACTGCTGAGACTGTATGTGTGCATGTGTGCAGGCATTAGAACGTTTATTTTTTCATAAACTCCCCTTGCGAAATATTTCCTGAGAGAAAACGGCAATGTTTAAATATATTGGCTTCTTAAAAAATGGCTCCTAGTTTCTACAGTTGCACTTAAAACATTTTAGAGGATTTCTTTTAGTCAAGAGTAAGGTTACAGTACATTATTTAAAATGAGTACAAGAACTTTTGTTTTATTCTTTTAGCTAAAAATGTTCATAATATTTACTCCTTATAGTAATGTTTTGTGGTAATTTTTTTTCCTAAAGACGTCAGAGTCTAAGCCAAAAATAGTTGCAGTTCTCAAACTTATTACTAGAAGTATGAGAATAATTAGTATAAATTTAAGTTTTCCTACATCTTAGGTATGGAGTGGATTTGTAGATGGAAAGTCACTCAATAATGGGGTCATTTTTCCAGAGGTCACATAAAGGCTGGCTTATGGTTCTTCTTTTCCTTTTCCTTACCTCACCAAAAGGTCTGAGGATAACCAATTCCCAGCTTTGAAACATAGTAACATTGAATTGGGTTCCGTACACTGTACTGACCTTCTAGTTCATTTTGTTGCATTAATTTGCCCGCCATAGCGGTGTTTGTCCTCGTGGGATTTGACCTGCTGGTTTTGATTTGAAAGGGTTGATGTCCAGCTGAAACTGTTAAATAATGAGTTTGAGTTTCTCTCTTGCTTCCTGAACTCAGTACGTTGCTGGCATCCCTTCAATGCTGCGATAAGAGGCCTCCAAGGTTTCTTTTGTCTTTTGCAGCGAGACATCAACTTGACATCTATTTCATGGTTTAAAACGGAGCCTTTGACTTAATTTATGTGATTTTTTTTCCATCTGAATTATGGCTACTTAAGTAGTGTTGGCTCTATTAGGGTAGTAGCCTTTGCTAAGTTTGTCCAGATGCGACTTGGGTTTTAATGGATGGCCAGAGGACATATAGAGGTACCCAACCCTGGTCTTGCTACATCAATATTCTCCTTAAAGAACTGTCTTTCCCTTGTGTTATTTTTAACTTAGAACATATGACAGAAATATAAAACAGAATTGGCTTCAATTAAGAAATACTCCCATTTTTTTTTCTTTTAATGTGATATAGAAAGGGTAAATATATTTTGATCTATGGTCTTACTAGAAAATACAGTGATGTCTTTGCTATTTTTCATTACTCTTTTTAATGCCCAAAGGACACATTCAGTAAATTTGAGGCTTACTGCAGACTTGGAATTATTCTTTGTTGAATGTTGAACTAATTGGGTTGAAAACTTTTTATGCGCTTTTGTTGTTCAACTCCACATAATAATTGTAGATTATTCATCTGAAATGAATGGATTTTTAAGTATTTACACTTTGCCACTGCTAGCGTGTGACCCTCTGAGACTTTTTAAAGAACAGACAGCTCTTTTCCCCCTAGACTTTACAGATTTAATTTGGTTTTGATACACATACCATTTATCTTACATTAAAAAATTCCATGTTGTCTGTTATACTTCGATAGATTTACAAATTATTTCTCCTTTTCTTT
The DNA here is from genome assembly GCF_949774975.1 of Lagenorhynchus albirostris. Classification (NCBI taxonomy): domain Eukaryota; kingdom Metazoa; phylum Chordata; class Mammalia; order Artiodactyla; family Delphinidae; genus Lagenorhynchus; species Lagenorhynchus albirostris. Next base: position 58,366,989 of record NC_083101.1, on the reverse strand, counting down.
AAACAAGCATATTTGGAGATGGTGATAGCTCAAGATGAAATAGGTTGTGCCTTTTAAACCTTAACTATCTCACCATGTCATTTAAGTGCCTAAGTGTAACCTTTCTGAAATGATTCTTAATGTCTATCTCAGACAAATTTGTGTTTTCTTTTCAAGTACTCTGAAGTTTCAAATACCTCTCTCCTTATTTTACTCAGTGACAATCTGCAATTTATTTCTCTCCAGGAAAATTGAATCTGTTACTGCTTAGTATTCCTACCAGTTTGAAAAATGTGGTTTACATTGGCATCAGAGCAGCAATTTACATATATTGGGATAACAAGAATGCACGCCAGAAAAAGATTAACATAAAACGAAATGCGGAAAAGCTGTTTTCCTTCAACAGCAACTCAAAGTAAAACTAATAGAGAAATTGATGAGGATCTGCCCTGAATGTGTCACTTGTTTCTTCTAGGTGAAGTGTGACCAGTATTGGCCCAGTAGAGGCACAGAAACCCATGGGCTTGTCCAAGTGACGCTGCTAGATACCGTGGAGCTGGCCACGTATTGTGTTCGAACGTTTGCACTTTACAAGGTTTGCTTTTTATTTTTTTCCCTCCCTTTCCCCTTTCCATTATTTAAAGAAAGCTTCTTTTGAAAAATCGAATATCTCAGGGCTTTGCTTAAATCTTGATTCTACTGGCAACAATGAAGAATGAAATAATTCTTCCACTATCGCTCAGCAGTTTTTCTCCTTGTCTGGAGATGTATCAGTAAATATGGAACTCTTGCTCTGAATGAAAGTCTCAGCAAATGAAGAATAGGTGAAGAAGAACTAGTTCTTTCTGTAAAATGTAACAGGAGTGCTCTTGATAGTTAAACCTGAAAAATGAATGCTTCTCACCTAGGAATTTTGTCTTCCTGAGCAAATATTTGTCATTTACAAATTGCTTGAGGTTTATAACTCCAGAGTGTGTCTTCCCAAAGGATATAGGGTGGGGGAAGGAATTAAGATAGTACATGTTTGTGTTACCTCTTGCATGTTATTATTCATCATTACAACCTGAGGGTAGGAACACAGAATTTCAGCCAGTGTTCCTACTTCACAGAATGGTTCAAGTGAGAAGAGAGAAGTAAGACAATTCCAGTTCACCGCCTGGCCTGATCACGGTGTTCCAGAGCACCCAACACCTTTTCTAGCTTTCTTACGGAGAGTCAAAACCTGTAACCCTCCCGATGCAGGTCCGATGGTTGTGCACTGCAGGTAAGAACCTCTGAGAGCATTTTTCTCACAGTCAGAAGGTTTGTGGGGAGACAGAAAACCGAAGGATGCCTCACTGGATATTCTATTTCCAACCTCTTGATACTCTGGGATAGCAACTGCCTTTGTAAAGAATACAGGTAGTCTTTTTTGGTCAAAGGAGGCCTCTACTAACATTAATAGGAAGGATTTGATACAGTGCATACCCGCCCTGGGAGATAAAGGCAACTATGATCCATGGTATTTTCTCTTTAGAGCAAAACTAAATATATTCTTTCAAAAAATAATATATGTATGAATTGTTTGACAGGCTCTTGTGGGCTGGGCTGATACAACCTTTTTACTATTTATAGGGAAAAAGTGCTGAACAAAACATTGATAATATTGTAAACATACAAGCTTAGAGAGATAATTTCTTACTGCATATTAGTATTCTCAAGTCACATATAGAAAATATACTATTTTGAGCTTTAAAATTTTATTTAATAAAATATATACAAAGATCTATAGTTCGGAAGAATTTATTTTATGTACTTGGAGGTAATGAACCCATATTTCCCTTGAAATGTATAATTTATTATTTTGTACTTTTAATTCTAACATTCTCTATATCATCGCTCAGATTCTACTATATGTAAGTGTTCATACATGTTTAATACTAAACTGATTTCTTGTAGTTTCCTGGATTCCTCTCAAGTATCATTACTAACAGATTATTAAAGATATCTAGTCAGATTCTGTTTATTGCTATATAAATTACGGTTCATGTAACTTCATAAGACTTTTTTGTAACCTAAGTAATTCAAATATGAGAGAACACGGCTTCTTGCACAGATAAGTAAATTTATAGTTTGGAAGTACATAAAAGAGGAAAGGAAGCATCTATCATAAACCACTTCTATCATTACTTAATAGTATAACTTTCATTCACATCCCATATTATACTATAGCATAATGTAGTAGATCTTAGAAATAGGGTCTATTTTTATAAAAACTTGGGGACAATGGATGGATCAGAATAAAAGCAATAAAATTCACCTGACTAATCCATGCTAGAGGGGTAATTGTTAAACAATGGCCTGGCAAATTCCAAGCAAGATAATGTTTAATTTCTCTTTGCCAGCATTTTTCCCCAACAAAAACGAATAATAACATTACCTTATATTCATTGAGTATTTTACAAATTCCAAAGAACTCCCCCACGCTTTACCATGTTTGATGTTCTTAACAATATGTCAGGTTGAGAAGAGAACATAAGAGAGGCTACAGGGTTTGATTCAAGTAAGATAGCTAAGAAGTTGGAGGTACAGTCAGCCTCACCTTATAATCAAGTTCTTGCTCCTCTTTAATCAGGACAGGGGCCTTTGAGGACCTGCCACTATGTTGCAGTTTTCTGCATGATTCTGAACCAGTATAAATTATTGTTATTAACTTGAGCAAATTATTATTAATTGAGCAAATACTTTTGCATCATGAAATCAGATTTCTGGTTGGTTTCAGCAGGCAGTCTGTGTACTCTGTTATACATCTTTGCAGACCTCAAAGAGCCACTGAACCTGGTTACATGGTGCCCCTGCTCAGCACAAAATCAACTTGATTGTGAAGTTCACACATGAAATGGTTTCAGATGGAGTTTGGGCATAGGAGAGAACACGGAGAGTTTGGCCTAACTCAAGAAATGTTGCCTTCATATGCCTACCGGCAAAAATGCAATTCACGCAGATGCATACATGCATATACACAGATGTATGTGTGTTTATGTACATACATACAAACACATATACATTATATATATATAAAATAATAGGAACAAAAATTAGGGAAACCTAACTTGGAAGTTTTCATTGAAAAGAAGTGTTATGATATTTGCACTGTATTTTGAAATATAGTACGTTCCCTCTTTCAAAATGTGCTTCCCACTTCTATAAATGAAAGTGGAGGCCCTGGAAAACTAAAATAAATAGAATGATAATTTTAAAAATTCAGTTTACCCTCTGTTGATCATAAGCAAGGTATAAGGCTTTATGATAGGTACTTGGAGGGCTCCAAAACACTTAGCAAGCAAGTAGGAGAGATAAGATAGCTATAATGCCTTATTTTGAGAAAATACATACTCTCCCCCCCAACACACACCCCGATGTTATGTTAAGCCACCTGGACTCGCCTCTGAGAGATACAGACAACTCAGGAGAAATAAAGAAACAGAGATTAATGTGGAGAGCTAATAGCTGCTGACATTTGGAAGTGCTATGCCTGAGGCTCCAGAGAAGCTAGTATTGAAACAAACAACAGAAGAGTTGGTATATTGGTGGAAGAAATTTGTTAGCCACTTTGAAACAGTGAAGGAAAGATGCAGCATAAGCTGAGCTCTGGGAAACGATCTGTGTTCATCCAAAGGTAACCTCACATGTCTGATAAGAAATCTTGGTCTCTTTGAGAGAGGCCGCATCCACACTGCGAACTTCCAAAGCATCCCGAATCTCTGACTTGGTTACCAGTATGTTAAAACCCAAGAGCATAATTTTTCTGACAGAGTGGCAGTGGACAGTCATTTGAGATAACAACTGCTCCTGTGGTATCCCAGAAATGCTGGTTTAAAAATCATCTCTAAGCAGGAAGGAAAGTATGCAGAAAGTGACACTAGCCATGTCACAAAGGGACCCTGATTAGTTACCATGATCATGTTGCAGATAATCACAGAAAATACTCTGGAGTTTAAACACTGCATTTCATGTTGTGATTTCTCTCATGATGGACTTGAATTTTTTTCTCTGTAATGAAGAAGTAGTGGCAAAGTCAAAGTAAGTCTAAGCCTTCTGCCAAACAGATCCTGTGACAAAGGAAGAGTTTCTCAAAGAAGTCTGATGGTAGACAAAAAAAGAGGATGGGACTGGAAAAAGAGAAAATTCATTTTCCTCCAATAGTTTTGTCTTAAGTAATAAACGTGACAGGGCTAAAAAGCCATTATGAATAAAATAAACTCTAACAATCAATAATAAAAAAGAGTTATGAGAATAGACTAGTGCAACAAGCAGAGACAAGACCTTGGAAGGTCAAGGAGAAGGATGGAGTCTACCACACTCCTAAAAGAGGGAATGTCTGGTTCAACAGACATAGGAGAAGAGACCAACGCTAGCCATCAGTCACTTCATACAGAACATGTAATCTCAACTTTAAGAGTGCACACTCTGGAGTGATAGACTGCCTGGGTAAAACTCTGGTTTGTTCGCTTATTGGCTGTGTGCCTCTGGGCAAGTTATTTCCTATCTGTTAGCCTCTGGTCCTTCACCTGTAAAATGGGGTAATGCTACTCATAGCAATAAGAATTTGATGAGGATTAAATGAAATGATACACATAAAGCACTTAGGACAGGGCTTTTTATATAGAAGTATGCAAGAATGTTAAATTATTCTTATATTAATTATTGAGTGAGTTTTCAAAGATATATTTGTATTTCTAACTCTAGGGAGAAAAATTCAACACGAGCTTGGATATTATCTCTATGACATGAGCCATCCATCCTATGAATAACTAAATGTTTATAAATATCCAAATATTTAATTGAATAGAGTTTTTAAATTTAGATATTTTCCATCATGGAAATGCCATCAGCTCTTTGACAGTGACAGAGAACATGTTAAAGCTATGGGTTAGAATCTTTTATAATAACAAAGCTGTTCTCAGAAAGACCTGAGAAACCATTGAACTCTTAAAATGATGCTGTTGAGGATACATAGAAATTAATGCTGTGGCTCTTAAGGCCTTCAAGATAAAGACTGAATTTAGCATTACATTCACGGCCATTTATCATCAAGGCTGATCTCGCCCTTCATGCCTCACTGTGCACTCTCTCAGCCACCTCCCACGAGGTATACATTCCAAGTACTTTCATCTCTGGCTCTCGGCAAATGATGTCTATCCACTCTAGAATTTCACCTATTTCCCTTTTCTACCTGATGATGTGCAACCCTGATTCATAATCTAACTTAAACAGTATTCCCTATGTGTATTGCAAAGGCTGCAGACTGGCCTCAGATGATTTTGTTAATATACATGGTAATTTTTTTTTTTAACTTCGAACTTGAATGCCTTTAAGCTGCCATGCACTATCCAGTTTTCCAAACCCTCCCCACTCATATATATATATATTTTTTTTTTTTTACACACAACTCAGCTCATCTATTTATAGGAATTGCTTCATCTTGTAGACGTTTTGAGTCGAAACCCTGGAGAAAATTTTTAAGCTCATTCCCCATTCCTCTTCCCACAGGAAGAACTGAACCTTCTATGCTCTCAGCTCTCATCAAATAGTTTTACACTTAGCCTATTCGGCTGTCTGTGTGCAGATCACATATGCCTTGCAGTCGTAGAGGGCATGGGCTGTAGATTATGCACAATTGTATCTCAGCTCTTACATTGTAGTAGGTGCTCAATAGTTGCTTGCTGAAGTTAAATTCCATATGGCGTTTCAGGAATCTTTTTACAGAAACAGTATGATAATTTCAAGGCTGGACTGGTTTTGGTTTTTGATTTTTTAATAGGAGACTATATTTTTGTCTCCTTAATGTTGGAGTAATTTTTTTTTTTACAACTTAATTATTTTAAATTGCCTTTATCTTTCTAATACCTGTTTCTGAATCCCTTTTTCTACTACTGTACATTTTATGTCCTTTCCCACATGCCCTTCATTCCATGATTAAATATAGACATACCTCTCTGCTTTTGTGTCAAAATAATAGTTAAGGATATTGAACCCTTAATCGACATCAAGTAATCTTTCCTCTAACTGGAGAGGCCCTCCTCTAAGTGTTTTATGTGTGTTATTGCATTTTCCCCCAAGCATCTACAGAGGTAGGAACCTTATTCTCCCATTGCACACATACAAAAAAAACACAGGCCTAGAAAAGTCAACTTAATTGTCTGAACTCTTGCCATTAGCGGTGCCAGAGCAGTTATGTGCCCCAGGCTGCCTGGCCGTATGGATCAAGTAAATTCTCCAGTTCATACATCACTTGATGGTCCTCAGCGTCTCCTCTGGCCAGCCACGTGGAGGGCCTTTCACTTTTAGACTTACCCTGATGACTTGGTCAGCAGAGCCACTCCTTCCTTTCTGACTCCACCTCACAGTGCATATTCTAGCCTTTATTTCACTCTTTCTATATCAAAGATGATTGCCAGCAAGTGAGTCTCTTCTACCACTCAGTCATTTTAACATAATCACAACAGCTACCAATTACTGAGCCATTACTGTTTTCCAAGCAACACTAAGCACTTAAGTGTTCACTCATTTAATCCACAAATCAATATATTTTACTTGTAAAGCACATTGAAGCACAGGGAGGTCATAGGTGATTTGCTCAAGGTCAAGCAGCTCATAAATTTAGGACTTATTTCAAAGTCCGTGACCTGCTTACCCACCATTATATCCAGTTACTCTTTTTGTTGCAGAAAGTACCTTAGTTCCTTACGCATAACGTCTTACAACATATGTGTTGACCACATGGTTGTCAGGCGGATATTTGCCATTATCTCTTTACAAATATCTACTCAGTGCTAGAGACATGCAATATTTTTTCTCCTTATTTATAAAATTTGGTCTTGAAAGAGACTAAGGGAGAGACGTTTCAGGCTATTTTCACAGACGTTATACTTTACACTTCCCCATATTATTTCAATCTTCCTCTTAGAAAATAAAGACACTTTGTTTCTTTTTTTTTTCCTTTTTGAGCCTTATTCTTTGTGTGTGTGTCTTCTTTTGTTTGTTTGTTTGTTTTTAGAAGTGGTGGTTTATATTCTGCTAGTACCAAAGGGATACAACAACCAATTTGCTAAGTAGTTGCTTCTTGTTAGGAGTGAATAAATTGGGATGAGGCTATAATTTCATTGAGTCAATTATAAAACCTTGACTCATGATACTAACTGCGAGTCACATTAACCCCTTTTAGGACCAGGGGAATATACTTTCTTCATAGGAGAAATGTATTCATTTATGAATAAATGTGAAAGAAGGATAGATCAAGACCCTCTATCCCTGCATCTGTCTTTTTCTTTTTTTTTTTTTTTTTTTGCGGTACGCGGGCCTCTCACTGTTGTGGCCTCTCCCATTGTGGAGCACAGGCTCCGGACACACAGGCTCAGCGGCCATGGCTCATGGGCCCAGCCGCTCCGCGGCATGTGGGATCTTCCCGAACCAGGGCACAAACCCGTGTCCCCTGCATCGGCAGGCGGACTCTCAACCACTGCGCCACCAGGGAAGCCCTGCATCTGTCTTTTAAATGAAACAATCCCAAGGGGAGTGAAATAGATCTTCTGAGGGTAATTTAAATATTTTACATCATAGAATCAAACCAGTCTTCAAAACTGAAAGGAACAGGAACTGTGGGCCAGAAGTAGATAATGTCCTAGAAGCATCAATGGGCCACTAAGGGTGACCCAGTAAAAATCAAATGACAATTAGGGGTTGGAAAGATTCCCAAGATCTAATCTTCATAATATTTTTTGACTTTATAGGTGAAAGCAGAACCAAGAAACTACTTAGATCATATTCATAGCATAACCACTTACTCCTAATTCCAGCCCAATATGGACAAAAGGGGCCTTTTCAAGGTCAAGGGATTTTGGAAAGCATTGCACATGAGCATAAAAATAAAAGACCTGTGATCCAAAGGAGCTAAGAGTGCTGTGGAAAAGTGTTTAATGCATTTTTAACCATTCATTCTAAATTCCATCCTTTATTCTTCCCAATGTTCCATTCAAATATCTCTTTAGATCAAAGACCATAAGTATTGCCAAAGCATGTGATAGTTTTGAGATGCTGACAAGTGTGAACCATAGACCCGTATTTTCCTTAAACCTGGGATTCGTTTTCATGTCTAAGTAATAAGAGAAGCTGGCCTTCCACAGATGAAAGACTGGATTGTTTAAAGCACCAAGATCTCTGGCTAAGAAAATGGATGGAATATACAAATTATGTCCTTATTTATGGAAATATTTTAAGGAGAGGAGAAATAATTATACCTTGTGGAAACTATTATGCCCAGTTCTGTTCTTATATATCAATAACTCTGCATAAAAAAAGCAAATTTTTAGTTTATGAAACAACATGGTGACACAAAACAGGAGGCCAGATCTTCAACATTCTGATGGCAGAATCCTATAAGAGAAAAATGCTTTACCTCCACTGAAATGGGTTAAAAATATTTGACTCAAAAAAAAACATTAGGGTCTTCTCTGGTGGCGCAGTGGTTGAGAGTCCGCCTGCCGATGCAGGGGACATGGGTTCGTGCCCCGGTCTGGGAGGATCCCACATGCCACAGAGCGGCTGGGCCCGTGAGCCATGGCCGCTGAGCCTGCGCATCCGGAGCCTGTGCTCTGCAACAAGAGAGGCCACAACAGTGAGAGGCCCACATACCACAAAAAAAAAAAAAAGAAAGAAAAAAGAAAACATTAAAAGAAATTACACAGTGGCCCCCATAGCTGTAAAATTTAAAACACACACTGAAGAAGTTTGGGGGGCTGTCTGGTGAAATGGAAAATTTGTTTGGAACAAAGCATTATAAAGGCAGTAGAGGAGAGGTGAGACCAGTATTATAAGAAACTAACTTCAAAGTCATATATTAGATCTGTACTATGAGAAATCCCTTCCAGGGCAACTGAGAAACTATCACCTTACCATTCTCATTCCATCCCCAAGAGGAACAACCAAATCACTTTCGTGTAGGAATGTGACAATTTAAGAGCATCTTCCCACCATTTATTGGATTTAATCCTTATAAGCAGAATGGTAGGTTGCATTATTACCATCCTCACTAGACAGATAAGGAAATTGAGACTGAAAAGTCTCAATTTGCTATAGTGACTTGCTGTAGACCACATTTTTAACTAGTTTTATGATTCAAGGGGTGAGAACCCATGTTTTATGATTCAAGGTCTTCTCCTCTTACCTTAACTGCCATTCTCTATTTGGCTCAGTGTATGTTATACACATGAGAGCAGACCTGTCCTCAGCCAATAACAGAGCTGGCTTTTAGCAGACCTGAAAGCCCCTTTGGGGGCAGCACTGCATGGTGGTGAAGACTGTGCACTTGAAATCAGCTTTCTAGAGTTCAAATCTCAGCTGCACCATTTACTACATCTCTGGCCTTGGGCAAGTTAATTAACCTTTCTAAGCCTTGACCTCTGTTAAGTAAAGTGGGGATAATAGTAGTATGTCCTTTGTAGTATTGTTTATAAAGATTAAATAAGATATGTCTACATGATAATTAGCCAGCTATCAGCCACATGGAAGTCAATAAATGTTTCTATTTTTTGATGTTTTTATTATCATTAAAACACATTATGTGTTTTACCTCACATAAAATAGGTGGTTGTTTAAATTGGCGTTATTATTGGAAAACAACAAAGAATACTATCAAACAACAAAGAAGAAACGTGAGCTTGACTTCTATGTAATTTGTGATTTAGAAGAATAGAAAATGAATGCGTGTGTGTGCATTAACCTAGAAAGTGAGTAGCAACTAGAATATTTAACACTTTAAAAATGCATAAGTACTGTAATAATTATTTAATTGAACTGGAAAAAAAATTCTTATTAGAACGGATTGTTACTGTAAGACCAGTTTTCTCAACCTCAGCACTGTTGACATTTGAGTCATGAAACTTTTGTTTTGAGGGACTGTCCTGTGCATTGTAGGGGGTTTAGCAGGATCCCTGGCCTCTGCCCACCAGATATCAATAGCACCCTCCCAACAGCTATGACAATCAAAAATGTCTTCAGTCATTGCTGAATGTCCCCTTGGGAGCAAAGTCACCCCTAGTTGAGAACCACTGCTATATGGCAATGAAACTGATTTTTGATTGTAGCAGAATGTATGTATCCAAGTGATAGCCCACCTCAAAGCTTTAAAGCTTGAAAAACCTTCTTTGAATGGCTCTCTTATTATAAGCATTAGGAAAACTTCTCTCTGAGACTTACATTAAGAATCACTTTTTAACTCATATAGGGAACTAAGCTCATTACTTAAAAAATCACCCAAAATATTCCCTACCTTGATCATCTACCATACAAACCAAAGACTTGGCTCTAGATGTCTCTTGGTACTTAAAAAATAAACAATTCCAACATCAGTAATTATCAGAGAAATGCAAATCAAAACTACAATGTGCTATCACCTCACACGGGTCAGAATGGCCATCATCAAAATGTCTGCAAACAATAAATGCTGGAGAGGGTGTGGAGAAAAGGGAACCCTCCTGCACTGTTGGTGGGAATGTAAATTGATACAGCCACTATGGAAAACAGTATGGAGATTCCTTAAAAAACTAAAAACAGAACTACCATATGACCCAACAATCCCACTCCTGGGCACATATCTGGAGAAAACCATAATCTGAAAAAATACATGCACCCCAATGTTCAATGCAGCACTATTTACTATAGCCAAGACATGGAAGCAGCCTAAATGTCCATTGACAGACGAATGGATAAAGAAGATGTGTAATATACAATGGAATATTACTCAGCTATAAAAAAGAATGAAATAATGCCATTTGCAGCAACATGGATGACCCTAGAGATTATCATAGTAAGTGAAGTAAGTCAGGCAAGAGAAAGACAAATATATGATATCAGTCATATGTGGAATCTAATTTTTAAAAAATGATACAAATGAACTTATTTATAAAACAGAAACAAATTTACAGATATCAAAAACAAACTTATGGTTACCAAAGGGGAAACATGGGGGAGGGATAAATTAGGAATTTGGGATTAATGTGTACACACTACTATATATAAGATAGATAACCAACAAGGAGCTGCTGTGTAGCACAGGGAACTCTACTTAACATTCTCTGATAACCTATATGAGAAAAGAATCTGAAAAAGATGTATATGGATAACTGAATCACTTTGCTGTACACCTGAAACTAACACAACATTGTAAATAAACTATACTCCAATTAAAAAAAAAAATCCACCTCCAAGGACAAAAATTTGCCACCATTAGGAAATTCAAAAGAACAGGCGATAGGCTTTTAACTCTGCTGCCAAAAAGGAGGTCCAAAAGTACTTTTGCACCATGGCAGCACTGCTGCAGTAAATCTTCAGCCTCCAAAGGTGGCTACTTTTAAAAGCCATGCTCTTTGGGCTTGATCAATGCTGACCGTTTTTGCCAGGATATCAGTCACATTGCTTTGTGTCCATACTTGGTATGAACGTCTTGCATTCTGGCAGTTCAAAACAATAAGCTCTCGGAATGCCCCTAAGTGTCAGATGACTCAGTGGCTGGCCCCTTTTTCAAAATCTACTGGAGGCCAAAATAAAAGATTAGATGGATAGAAGAAAAGTGAGTCATAATGTCTGACCCCCTGCCCAAGCTTGCAGGTCCTGAAATCCCTTGCTCTTTGATTTTTGGGGATAGATATTCCTGGGATAGCACACTGTGGGTTTGTTTTTTGTTTTTTGTTTTTTTTGCGTTACACGGGCCTCTCACTGTTGTGGCCTCTCCCGTTGCGGAGCACAGGCTCCGGACGCGCAGGCTCAGCGGCCATGGCTCACGGGCCCAGCCGCTCCGCGGCATGTGGGATCCTCCTGAACCGGGGCACGAACCCGTGTCCCCTGCATTGGCAGGCGGACTCTCAACCACTGTGCCACCAGGGAAGCCCAGCACACTGTGTTTTTAAATCACAGGTTTTATTGAAGATAAGTTTTTTGTGAAGTAAACACTTTTCACGTATATTTTTCTATACCTTTTTCCAAGGGGCCTGAGCAGTCTCTCTCTTCCCATCTCACCTCCCTCTATACTTCTACTACTTTCCCCCCTCCAAAAAAAAATCCTTCTCTATCTTTCATTCCATTGAGAGAGGGTCAGCAGTTGAGACTTTCACTGGCCAAAGTGGAGCTTGTAGTGTCTATGGTATATATCTAAGCAGGTAAAAAAGATGACCTAGATGAAATGGGCCATGATTAACTGCGGCTCTTTCATTTTAATGATAAAGGCTAAAGAGCTACTTGTTCGAATTCTCTTTGGTATTTGAAAGGCAAGGATTATGAGAATTACGATTATTACAAGAAAGTATTTTCTCTATTCTTTTTTTTCAGTTTGGGTTGGTTTTGAGCATTGCATCCTTTTTTTTTTTTTTTAATTGGAATCATATTTCTGTTTCTGATACATCTGTGTGTCATAGGAGCCAGCATCCTTTCTGAAATGGAGGGTATATCTATCACTTAACCATCACTGCTTCCAAGTATCAACCCAAACTCAGAGGCTTAAAACTACCACAGCCTGTTATTTCTTACTATTCTGTGGGTCCACTTGGGGCTGGGCAGGGGTTGTCTGCTGTTATCTCCTGAGCTCTCCTTTGCAGTCAGCTAGAAGTGCTGAGAAAATGGGGCCTCTCTGGCCCCACAGCCGTTCATCCTGGTCTGCTGGTCTCAGGATTCTGGGAACCAAAGGAGAAGCTTCTGAGGCCTTTTGAGGCCAAGGCTTGGAAGTCACATATCATCCCTTCCACCACATTCTTTTGCCCAGAGCAAGGCAGGGGCCAGCTTAGATTCAAGGAGTGGCCCTTGTTTCTTGATGAAGCAAGACTCTACTTCTTGATGAGAGAAGCAGCAAATAATGTGTGACCTCATTTATTCCACCACTGAGTTCCATGTTGCTGAACAATATTTACTTGACTGATGGAGCTCTTCTCCCTCCTCTACCCTCTCATCAGCTTGGCTAAGTCCACTGTGCATTTCCCTCCTGAGGCTGGATGAGATGAGCAAAGCGCCCCCCAAGTATATCCCAAAATACAGAGTTTTTTTTTTTTTTTTAATATATGAAATAGTTTTTTTTTTTAGCTTGTGTGGTGGGAGAAACTCATACTCTTTACTCCCATTCCATCCTGTCTCAGAAATATTTCCTTTACATCTTCCCGTAATTTAGGATTTATTAGGGTTTTAATAGGCTTCTTAAACTCAAAAACTAAGGGAGCATGATTTACTCACAGTGAATCACAGACCTGGAAAGGACATTTCAAGCCTCCCAGACACTCTCCCTCCGTTTCTCTCTCCGCATCCTCTCCTCGCTATCCCTTCCCACCCCCTTCCCTTCCCTCGCCACTCCTCTTTAATTTCAGAGATAGGAAAATAAAATGAGGACCAGGAAAGTTGACAACTTTCCCATAGACTCTTGCTGGACTCAAGTCTACTGACTGCTGGTCCAATATGTTTCGCAGTGTATTATAGTCCTTTTAATTGTGTTCAGATTAGTTTGGTTAAGGAGTCCCTAACTTTTTCTAGCTAAATTAGGAAAATAATCACCTGTATAATGGCAGGAGGCACTATGGTTGGAACCAAGATGATCAGAGCAGATAACTTTGATGCATTAGAGCCAATTAAGTATGACAGATCTTTACGATTATGACTGATTGACAAAAGGGCTAGTGCATAGCTGGGGAGTACTCTGAATGTGCTGGGCGCCCAGGTGGTCAGTAAGGCCAGGGCAGCAGAAAATGGTAGAGCAAGGCCAAGAGAGAGCAGGAGAGAATGTCAGAGAGAAACTCGTCCTGCTTTGCAGTGACGCCTGGAGCCATGATGGTGGAAATCACTTCAGGCCACTAAAAACGACTTTACATGCTGTCTTGGCAGACCTGCTCTGGTTCGCAGTGGCTGCTTTGTGTATGTGCCGCTCCCATGGGAGCTCTAGCCTGGCTGTGCATGGCAGTAAGCGTGAGCTTTGATAGTGGCCATATGCCTGGGAGGCTTATCATCTACAGCTTCCTCATTCCAGGCTCCAGCCAAGTACAGCAGATGCTATTGTTACCTCTTCTATTGAATTAAAGTAGGAAGCAGAGAGAGAGAGAGAAATTTGTCAATATTGTTTTTCTGCTGGAACCGAAATAAAAACTGTGTGGTATATTGTCCGATAGCAGCCCATGTGCCAAATCCCCATTTTGTGTAACACACTTACATAAGATAAGAATCTGCCCTTATGTTTCCTAACATAATGTAAATGACCTTCTTCCTTCTACTGTAGACGTGTTACAATTATAGCCTTCAGACTTCTCAACTTGGATCTGTGCTGTTTACTGCACTTGCAAACCCTTCGCCTCGGACCATGCCATCTGCTGGGATCACTTGTGTTTCTTTCACACACTCACAGGGTTTGCTTTGTGCCCGAAATCTAACTGTGCAAAACTCTGAAATCTTTCATGTAAATAAACAAATGTTTAGCAAGTATTTTTAAACCCTTTACTTGACAAGTAGCATTAGCAAGGTACATTTGCATTTCTAAAGTAAGTACAGCTGCTGAGAGAATTTCTCGTTGCAGAAACGTATGAAGTGACACCAGAATCAGAAGAGAATCCCTTTTGAAAGAAAAGCCTGCATGGATAAATGATCTCTGTGCTGCAGACAAACTGAATGATAATAAATGAAGCTAACAAAAAGGTCCTTTTTGGACATAGGACATACCTGGTTGGGGGTAGGAGGATAGTCTTAAGACTCTGTGTCACTGGACACCCACCCCATACTATCCTATCAAAACTTTCTTTCAGCCCAAATATGAAACTGATGAGCCTACAAAGCCCCTGTTGGTCTCCTGTATATTTCTCACTGCTGTGCTCTCATCAGCCTGGTTAGGTACAATATGCATTTCCTTCACAGAACGGGAGAAGAAGAACAACCCCCCCAAATGTAACCCAAAATACAGGTTCTTTTGTCAATCTATGAAATAAGTAAGAAAGGAGAAGAAAAGGCCATTTAATTTCTTCCAGAACTGCTACGTGATTTTTTGCCATTGTCTCCTGGTTTTTTATTTTCTGATTTGTTTTTTCCTCTTGAATCCATAACTACCCCCAGATTTGTATATAAGAGATGTGGGTTGGAGTGCCTTTTTCTATCTGTAAGTTTTGACCTCACTGCTGTAGTCTCTGTCCATAAAGAACAGGACTAAGTGGGCAGAGCCCCCTCTTGCTACTGAGATAGGGCTGTTGTCCTACCTGTTGCCTGAAGACAGATTATTTGAGGATGCTAGGATTTTGATTACACTATCCTTGAAGTTCAGGTTGAATATTGTAAATGAATATAGAATGCAGATATACAAAAGATGCAACCTCAGTAGGTCACAACGGTAAGCCTCTAAATTTTATCAAGAGCCAGGGTTGTCAGATTTTAATGTGGACAAAAGAGGACCATAAATCATCTCAAAATATGAGGCATGTTTCATACACGTGCTGGAACCCCAGTAAAAGTCAAACTCTTCCTAAAGTAGTGCATACATAGTAGGGAATGTAAAAGTGCAAAGTAATAAATGAATCTTAATGCTTTCCTGGATCTTAACGCTTTCCTTCTAAGTGTGTGTTATTAAGAAAAACCAGAATTCTGTGACTCTCACCGCATATTTAGCTTTCAGGCTAAGAAATGGAAATTGCATACATAGAAAACTAAGAGATGTTCTACTGCCCTAAGACTATGAGAGCCCATACAAATCACTTAACTGAGTTTCTATTTCTCTAGGAAAGTAGGGTACAATCTGGTCATTTGCTAGAGGCATCTTCTCTACAAGGGAAAACTGCATAAAATTTGGTAGATTAAATGCTTATTTACTCACGGCGATGATGATGATGATGGTGATGGTGATGGTTAGGAATTTTGTGGTTTTATGGAAAGCGTAATAAGAAATTTTCTCGGACTACCTTCAAATTCAGTCCCAACTTGGGTTCACAGGTGATCAATCATTCTAGAGAAAAACAAATTCCATATGATCTCTTTTATATGTGGAAATCAAAAATGAAAACAAAAACAAAACACTGCAAGCTCACAGAAACAGAGAACAGATTGGTGATAGCCAGAAGGGGGGTGGAAGTTAGGGAAATGGATGAAGGGGGTCAGAAGGTTAAAAATACAAATAAAAATTTTAAAGCCTTCCTTTGTCAACCTACACCCAACTCCAATTCTAATCAATTGGGCAGAGAGCCTTTCTAAGTCTGGACTTTTGCTCACCACTTACATTTGATGATGTTGCAAACCACAAAAATTCTTTATAACCTATGGTTAACATTTCATCCCTCCTTTGTGTGTCTGGAAATGATTGACCTGGCTTCAGACTATTTTCTCTGATGTATTACAGCCTGAAATTCACTTGTTCTCTTGGTTCAATTAAACTCAAACTTACTGGTTTGTAGGGTACAATAGTAAAGCCACAAGCTTAGCAAAACCTTTTCAGAATTCAGGAAGAAACTCTGTGAATGTAGTCCAGTTACAAGAGTTACAAGAGTCCAGTACATTATATATGCCTTTGTTGTTGTGTTTATATTTCCTAAAGGCTTAGGAATAAACACATTTCTAAAAATCTGAGATAATAATTCTGCATGGATGTCTTCTTTAGAATGAATCTTTGTGGCATACATAAGGTACAAAGGTACAACAATTCCTAAGGTGGTCATCATACCTTTTGCTGGATTTTCAGCCTATGTTTCCATATGGATAATTTTATCAAGTAGCACTTCTGGAATTATCACTTAGTTCCACCTGTCTTTTTAAAGCTGCATCACATCACAGTTTGGCTATGACATAAAAACTTAGGTCGAATTTTAGCTATTAGAACTAGGTTAATGGTTATAAACAACTTCTTCTTTGTTATTTCTTACCCTTAGGGACCCTACATTTGGAAAAAACTTTATATTAGGGGGATTAAAAAGAGGCCATTTTAACTACTCTTTTTTTTTTTTTTTTTTTTTTTTGTTTGCGGTACGCGGGCCTCTCAGTGTTGTGGCCTCTCCCGTTGCGGAGCACAGGCTCTGGACGCGCAGGCTCAGCGGCCATGGCTCACGGGCCCAGCCGCTCCGCGGCATGTGGGATCTTCCCGGACCGGGGCACAAACCCGTGTCCCCTGCATCGGCAGGCGGACTCTCAACCACTGCGCCACCAGGGACGCCCCCCTACTCTTTTTTAGTTTGGACATTTCCAACAAACCCACGGAGTAGAGAGAATGTATAATGAACCCCCAAGCACCTATCACCCAGCTTCAGTTATCAACATTTCAGGCAGTGTTTATTAAATGGCAGTTCACTTTCTGTTTTTCAAAAGAAACTCATTACATAACTGCTATTCAACATTTGAGGTTTTAATAACCTGAGCAGCCTTATCTCAGGCAAATGTTCAAATTCCATGGACATATTTAATGTAAAAGGCACTCATTACCACTTTCTCAGCTCCAGGTTAAGTACTCCTGGACTATCTCTCTCATGCTACTAGAATCTGTTACCCACACTGCTTTTCTAAGTCTAAAGTCACATGGCATCGAGTTTTAAAATGATTCCAGACTATGGAAACCATGTCCCTCTAGGAAGAGCTTGTTCCCAAAACTGTCCTTAGTAAATTTTGGCTTACAGACTTTTTTTTTTTAATTCAGCACTTTTATTTTGAAATTAACTGCTTTTTTTTTTTAAGGCTCAGTCCATCCTAAGCCCTACCACTGTTATTTAACATCCATGCTTCATACTCCCCTGACTAAAGCTGACTTCTTTTGATCTGTGAAAGTAGAGCTGGATTCAGAAATGATTAGCTCCCTGATTTAGAAAAAAGAAAACAGAAGAGAAATAGAAATAGCAGTTTTACAAATCCGAATTTGACCAGTTCCCAAACAATTATTGGCATACGTAATCTGACACATGATTTTCATACCCAATCTGGGTTCTACAAGAAGTATAAACAGGGTCTATGGAAACAGAATTAACAGTTTGAACATGAGAAGGCCCGTCACTCAGAAAATTCAGGATACTCCATCAATGTATATGCACTTTAAACCCTGAGTTGTTACTGGATGTTATGTGGAAGACATTTTCTATAGTCAAATAAGTAAGGGTTAAACTAAGTTAAATTGTTTTACAACAGAGTTTCTCAGCCCTATAAAATATCATTTCCATTGTGAACTTCCAAGAGGGAATTTCTGAAACCTATTTAAACATGGAACTCTCCCCCACCCCCGCCCCCGCCGCCACCTTGAATTTTCTCAAAGTACTCTAGGAAGTGCTATCATATGAGATAATTTGCCTCATGGTGATAAAACAGGACCATGAACTACTAAGAGTAATTGTCTAGTAAATCAGTAAATAAAATGTATAGATAGGGCTTCCCTGGTGGCGCAGTGGTTGAGAGTCCGCCTGCCGATGCAGGGGAGACGGGTTCGTGCCCCCGTCCGGGAAGATCCCACGGCTGGGCCTGTGAGCCATGGCCGCTGAGCCTGCGCGGCCGGAGCCTGTGCTCCGCAACGGGAGAGGCCACAACAGCGAGAGGCCCGCGTACCGCAAAAAAAAAAAATGTATGGATAAATATAATCAATAAATATTTATTAAAACTAAACTGTGCAGAGCTTCAAGCTATTGAGTATGGAGAGGGAACAGTGTGGCATCTTCCTCAAAGAGCTTATAGTAACCTATATGGAACATACCTAAAACAATCAAGGCCGTTCAGAAGAAACCTTGATGTATGTATCCAGTTAAGACTTGGTCATTTAGAGAAAGCTTCATTAAGGCAAAGAAGCCTAAGAAAGTATGTATTCAGTTAATATTACCTTCAAATATATAATTGTATATTATATTAATTCATTAGTTTTTAAATTTAAGACTAAGAATTTTGAGTATGACATATGGTTAGTACATTTAGTGTATTTAATATAGACAAAGAACTTAATGGTTTTGCAGCAACTTAAGTATTAGAATCCTCCTAGATTTTTATAAATTATTTTCCATTTATTTACAGTTATCTTACCAATGCCTAACACAACTGTATTTTTGAGGGAGTAATGGAACACTTCTAGTAAGTCTTCCCAAAGCATTTAACTTAGCTTTCACAGAAACAACTCTTATTTTGTAATCATATCTCATTAGTTTAATATGTTCTTAATTAAATTATTTAACTAAAATAACTGATTATTTTGGAATAAATACCATGGCATCACAAAAGAACATAGATATCCTAGAGAAGAGCCTCCTAGCCTACAGCAGACCTGGTGCAGTGAGCAACAGACTGGGGCTTTTTGGAGGAAAGCGAAATTTGGGTGGATTGGTTGGTAAATGGAGATCAGATAAGAAAATGCATACAGATATCTGTATGCACATATTAATATGAATTAATCCATATGCACATATTAAGAAACAAATGATGGAACAAACAATAATCGCTACTTGAGGTAAGGGAAGTAATTTGCATTTCTAACAAATTTCCAGATGATACTGATGCTGCTGGTCATGGGGCTGCACTTTGAGAACCACCGGATTAGATCATCTCTAATGTCCCTTCCAAGTCTCAGATCTGGTTCAGTTGTATGTGACTTTTTTTTTTCCCTCAGAGGATAGAAATCAGAAATAAGATGGAATATTAGTTTCATAAATTCACTAGTGTAAGTCTTTAATATAAACCATGTAGGAGCAGGAAGGCTGCATATCTCCTCTGCTATTAGGCTAAATGAATTCAAATATTCAACTCTAGGTCCTTAATTCATAGGAAAAGGAAGTAAGGAAATTAACATTTATCAAGAATTTGTTAGTTAAAAGACATTTTGCTAACAATAGCCTTATAGGAACCTTAAGGAATGGGTTTACATTTACAGATGAGAAAACTGAGGGAGGATAAATAAATGATGAAATATCATACATCTTGCAGTTGGAAAAGCCAGATTTTTAATCTGTAAAATTCACGCTCTTTCCATTTGCTAAACTGCCTCCTCATAAAACAAGCATATCACATCAGACTACTTTCCCTGTCACACTTATGTGAAAATAAAATAGTCTTTTCAATTCGGCCAATACTTATGATGTTTAAGTTATTCCAGTAAAAAGTGAACCTTCAAGAAAAAAATTGGCTTTTTAAACGTGGTGAGTATGTAATTCCGTGGGCAAAAACTGAATTTCTTCCCCAGACTGTAACATCCAAATCTTAGAGATATGAGATGAGAAATGGTATATAGGAGTTCACCATTGCATCCCTCTCCTCTGGGCTATGCCCACAGGAAACAGACACTCAGCAGGTATCTGATGGATACGTGAACATTGAGCGAAAATATCAGTATCCAAAGCGATACCACGGGCCAAGCCGTACAGCAATGCGAAATGGTATAATCTGTGTTGTGCAGGTAAAAAAGGATAATAAAGCATAGTGGCAGTATTCTTAAATGCCAAATAAAATGGTTTCCATAGTTACTTGGTTGGGGGAGAGGATCAGATTTTTGTGGGTACCCAGCCCCATAGGCTACTTTACTTTACATTTACATACTTTACAGGCTTTGTACATGTTGAGTCTGGGACTTGCCTTCTAATTAGCGTTATGTCTGGCGTTCATGGAAATGTATGCTGCATCCCGGAGAATTATCGGGGTAATGAGCATCCCATTCCCAATATCTTCCTCCCTATATGAGGTAGATTAAGTCTGCAAAGAGAAGCATTTAGTACCCCCAGAAAGGGAAGCAGCATATAGTGTCCCTGATGTCAAGAAAAAGTTCATTTTCTTTGAATGGGTTCCTTACTAAGGAACAGTTTGCTCATCTCTGATCACCACATTCCCTCTGTCTCCAAACAGACAGGAAATAAAACGAGGTATTGCTCTTCTCAAAGGCACGATATTTGCTGCTTATATGGTCTCTAGTGAATCCAGCCCTTGGTTTACCCCTCTTCAGGGGATTCCAGTCCACTAAGGAAAGCAGCTTGGGGTCCCCAGATTGGCCTAGACTCCATGAGCGAGGCTGCTGAGGCATTTGATACAATGAACATTGCCAAGCTGTTCATGTACCTCCTGGGGAGCTGCTAAAATGAGGCATTGCCTTTGAAGAGAATCTCCCAGAGGAAATAGCTCTGACTTCAACAAACCTGTATTCCTCTTCTGGTAAGGTTAAGGAAAGCAGCTTGTCTAGAGCAGTGATTGGAGAGCAAAAGAGTTGGTGTGTCCCCAGAAACTCTCCCCTCTAGAGAAAGGATTATCTGCACAGCAAAGTGACTCACAGCATGTTTTTTTTTGCGGTATGCGGGGCTCTCACCATTGTGGCCTCTCCCGTTGCGGAGCACAGGCTCCAGACGTGCAGGCTCAGCGGCCATGGCTTACGGGCCCAGCCGCTCCGCGGCATGTGGGATCTTCCCGGACCGGGGCACGAACCCGTGTCCCCTGCATTGGCAGGCACACGCTCAACCACTGCGCCACCAGGGAAGCCCCCTCACAGCGTGTTTGATTCCTCCTGACTAGTGCTGGTTATGGCAGGCTTCTCAGGTTCTATCTATATAGTTTGGGATATAGATATCCTTGAGCCAATCTTTCAGTAGACTAAGTGCCCTGTCGGTTACTCAAATGTAGTAATTTATAAGTTTCTTTAATAAATTTTCAGATGCTGCCACTCATCATCCCTATATTTGAATGCTTATGAATATTTCTATATAATTATATTTAATACTGTAAACTGTAAATGCTGTAATTTCCTTTGACCTATGTTGCAGTTAGAGATATTACTTGATCAGTGCTCTCAATGATTCATTTGATGCACACGTATTTAGTTAATTGGTTTTTTTTTTTTTTTCCTGCCTGTGTTTATATATAATATACTCTATAAGGGAAAAGAAATCAGTCTCCTCACAGCTGAGTCTGGTAAAAGTGCAATTAGGGTCTATCAGAACAAACAGCTGTCAATAATGAGTTCGGAATTAAAATTACTAGCAAAGAAAGGAATCTAGACATCTGCAGGAAATGTGAAAATATTTTTATAACCAAATAGCTGAGATCTGGACAGGGGTATCACTGAGTTTTCTCAGCTGTACCTGCAGTGTATTTTGAAATATTCCCAGACTGAAAGAACACTAAAATTCACTGCATAAACTAAGCTGCATGTATATTTTTTTAATGTTGGCTGCCTTTGAACAGTGTGTATTTTGATTTCATGTAATCAGCATGAACACTTTCTGTTTCAAAGTATTTTGCTGCGCCCCCGGTCATAAAATGAAGCTTAAAAATAGTTCTGTTATCTTTGAATTGTGTCTTTCCAATCAGGGTTCTATTGCTTGGATATTTTTCTTTCTGTCTTTGGAAAAAATACTTTTGGGTCTATTACACGGTATCTGATTTGTTCGTATTGGGGTTGTTTCCTGCAAAGAAAACTTGCAAGGTGGGCTTTTGGCATCTGAGGTTTATTACAAGATAATTCCATGCATTTTCAGGTATCTGGAGATAGTAAAGTATTTGGCCTTTAAAAAAAAAAGCAAGTCACACATTTTTGTAAGCAGACTTTGTGCTCTCCCCTTTGCATTTAAGTTTTAAGTCAGTTAGGTTAAAAAAACCTATATAAGAATGAAAGATCAAAATTTTTTCTTTAATTTATGTATATGAACACACATATACACACACATGCATAGATAATTAGGAGTATATTTGATAATCTTTTGGCCCTCAATTACTTATAAAAATATTAGAAGAGGAGTGCCTCTGTAGCCTTGTTACCCGAAGTATGGCCCATGAACCAGCACATCAGCGTCACTTTGGAGCTTGTTGGAAATGCACAATCTTGAGTTCTTCTCCAGACTTACTGAACTGGAATCTCTAGGGCAGGGCGCAGGAATGTATGTTTTAATACTGCCTAGGTATGTGTACAGATCACTTGGATAGACATATAATGCATAAATGCCTACTGATACATCACATGGTGATTGATACATAGGAGAGGAATCTCTCATTTTGAATTTATTGAATTGAATTATATTACCTTTCATCGCTTTGGTGTCACAGTCTTGTGACTGTTTTCCATCTTCCATTATTACCCTGAATGAGAGGCAAACCCTCTCCTTTCTACTCCTATCCTCAAATGTGACAATTATGGCATTCTAAATACACTTAATACCAGTTTTCACTAATTAAGTAGTCATCATGTATGAATACTACACTTACTGAAAGTCATCCATCTATCTGAAACAGAGCTGACATCAGTATAACTAGTTCATACATAGGTACATGAACATCTATCTTGACAATGCTTCAAAAGCCACTTAATTCCTTTCTCTTCGGGGAGTTGAATAGCATGGGAGAGCTAACGTTTCATTAATAAAGGACAGTTATAGGCACAGCTTAGACCCTTTTTGGACCAACATTGTTGCAGCCTAAATCGATAGAATCATGGACCTTGGGTCCGTCTTGGGAGCTCTAAGGAAAACTGTCGTCTTGTTTTCAATAAAATTCCATTGCTAGAAGCATGAGTCTGGGAAAGAGGAGACAGGGACCCAAGTCTTAGCTCTGCTAATAACAGTCACATGATCCTGGTCAAATTCCTAACCCTGCCTAGGTCTCAGTTTCCTTCCTTCAAAAAATCTAAGTAGGCTGAGGAGTTAGATGAGGCAATGAGCAGTACTGATGCATTAATTCAGAAACCTGTGAGTTTAAGAAGCCAGATCAGGCCTCTGGAAACACCAACACAAAGGCCTGCTGAAGGACTGCAGGATGATACAAATAAGTGAAGCAGACCCTGACATTCGGTAAATTGTACTGAGACTGAGATTCTCACTGCCTTAAAAAACCTTGTGTGAATCAAACAAAAGGACTAAATAAAACAGAGCTACCAATTTGTAACCCCTGATAAGAGCCTTGAAAACCACTGGACCATTTATGTTTATATGAAGATAATCGCATTTTAAAAAAGCAAAAACACAAAACCAAACCCCCCCAAATCTCGTCCGTGTGGGAAAACACAGATATACTTTGCAAAACAATCGAAATAAAGTTGCTGAAGTGTGAATATTTTCCAAATACCTTTCAGTAGCTGTTCTGTTTGACTCTCTTTTAACCTGAGACAAGGGTAACAGCATTTATGTTGCTAATGGTGAGCCTGCTGTGTGATCTGAACAGGTTGTAAACATCGTAATCTACATGGTTGGTACTTTCTTTGGGTTGAGCAGCACACAACCTGTGCAGTTTTATTTGGCAGCCCTCGTTAATGGTTGTATCCACTCTCAAAATGTGGATAATTTTGTGTCATTCCAAACAAAATTTAGAATATAGATTGAACCGATATGGCCATTTACAAAGAAAATTTCAGTGAAAAAGATATAGTTCCTCATAATTCCATAGCATTACTCAATTGACCTCATTCAGATTCAAGTCAACTACCAATTATAAGAACCAGCTGAGTCTGTTTTATCTCTGCCTAATGGCCTCCTCTAGCCATCTGTAAAATAAAAACTGCTATGGCATATTCAGGTGTTCTTTATATAAACATATTAGCCTTCTACTTTATCTTGAGCATCACATTTTAAGAATAATAAGGAATGTGTTTGGCAGATAACGTTGGGACAGAGCCAAGATTATACAGAAAAGTCTCTGGAGGATTTTTGAGTCAATATATTTGGGGGGAAAAGTCAGATTAGACCCATGTGGATTTTCGTTTT
Organism: Lagenorhynchus albirostris; assembly: GCF_949774975.1. Lineage (NCBI taxonomy): Eukaryota > Metazoa > Chordata > Mammalia > Artiodactyla > Delphinidae > Lagenorhynchus > Lagenorhynchus albirostris. The sequence continues at coordinate 58,342,351 of NC_083101.1, read as the reverse complement.
TTATAGGCGTTAATTCATTTTAAGAAATCCCCCTTCACCCATCTGGAAAAATAAAATGCCCTGAGGGAATATGATGGGTCTTGACCTGTCAATGTTATAGACTAGGATCCTTGTCAGGTCAGTTGTTCTATGCTTAGTCTCTGCTTCTTCTCTGCTGATGAAGTGTGAACTTTTGATCATCAGAGGATGCCGCCTAAGAGTGTAATGCACTTTTTCTTTCTAGAGTGATCAATGTACTGGATGGTCTCATCCTAACTCTTGCTTATTTTAACTGTGTACTAAGAATTCTCCTCTCTGTGCTGAAGGCCAGCACCTGATGGCACGATCAAGTCCACGCTGCCAAGGGCTGCCAGCATCACCCTGACTTCTCCTGAGAATCCATCTCTGGGCAGTATTCCCAAGCTAGAGTGAATGAGGTTCCATCTTCTCTCTCTACTTCTTTGGATCCTCAACTGTTCACTGGTCTTTCATATTTTTATAATAGTAACTGTTTACCCACTGTTTTATATTTCTTTTTAATTCCATTATTACTGATTATATTGTCCTTGCTAAAAAAAAAAAAATCATACATTTCATCTAAAGTGAAAGGGCTCCTTACCATCTCCATGACCAACTCCATTCTCCACCAAGAGGTAACTATTGGTATCATTTGTGTATCTTTGGAGATCGAGTTCCATGAATCAACAGGTATGCATATAAAAATATTCAATATATAACTGTATTGTGTGGATATGTAAAAAATATAAGTGTTATCATGATGTATATATTGCTCTGCAACATATTTAGAAATCTATTTTTTTTCTTGGTCAATACATGGATTTGCCTCCTTCTTTTAACTGCCCATAGTATTCTCAGTATTTATGTACTGTAGTTTATTTAACCATTTCCTTAGTTATAATAATCTGCTATTTCAAATAATGCTGCAATGAAAATCATTTTCTAAAACTCTCTGTGCATATGTGTACTCTACCTCCATGAAAGATTTCTAGAAGTGTGTGTCAAAGGATGTGTGCATTTTAAATTTTCACAAACCCTGCAAAACTGCCCTCGCAAACAACCACTTAATAGCATGGATATATTCTACTGCATTTCAATGACAGGTTGTCCAAAGATATCTTTTTAGTTTTTATTTTATAATAATATATAAAAGTGAATTAGGCAGATGAATATTTATATCCAAGAAATCTGTATAATTTCTCTGGTCATTCTAAAGAGATGCCAGAGGATGTAATACTAAAATAGTTATGCGTCTGTTTTTTGTAGAGAGCCCTAAATATTCTAGAGATGCCCAGAATAGCTGTATATTAAGTCAAATGTTAATTTTTGTCAAAAAAAAGCGAAGCGTTTCAAAACAGCAGTCATATCAGGATCACATCTCAGTTTTATCAGGATAGTCATCTGATTAATCTTATAAGTCTCAGTTATAAAACTCAATCCATTCTATTAGATTCCTTTTTTAATAGTCTTGCAGTTCATAAATGCCATTCTTTTTTCTGAACTATAATATCCAGTCAAAGCACGAGCTAATATACATATGAAATGCTCACCATGATTTGGGGGCCATATTGTACTGTCTTTGCACCCAACTAAATGATCTGTAAAATCTTCTAATTCTGTTGTCTGTCTTTGCCATATCATTGAAGTATCAGTAAAGGGTCAGCATTAAAACTCCACCAGATTAATCAGAAAAGCCAACTTTTAAGCACATACCCAGAATGATTTTAGTACAAAATAGCCCCCTCGTGCCTCTTAATGTTTTCCTTTTGCACATTACTACCGTATCACATCACGGGACATTAAGCATATTTCAACTCCTGGGACTAACTCAATCATGTTTTTAGAAATTGAAAACAAATGTTGTAACTGGATGAATGCTAATAGTGAAGTAATAACAATTTCCTAGTAGGCGTGTTTGTTTAGTGGATTGCCTAGTTTTTCAGCTTGCAAACACTGGAATGTCTATCACTCACTGAAATCTTTTTTTTTTTTTTTTAACGGCAAAAGTTTGTCAATAATTTGGTTTACCTTAGTGGAATTACTGTCCTCACCCGAAGGTAACTTAGAAAGTTGGTTTTACTCCAAGGGTAACAGAGACCAACCTAATCCTAGACTCGATTTAAAAGTGCTGTCCTCCTCCCTTCTTGCTGGAATTTTCTGTAACATAATAAGTGTCCCAAATTGTGCTGGCCTCAGCCTGAAACACAGGGTTATGCACTCTTCTTTTTTTCCCAAAGATATTTAGAAAAATCTGTCTTTGTGCTTGGCAACTACTCCGACAGAAGATAGATAAAAATAAGGGTGGTTTATCAGTTTTGCTGTTCTTATCATGTTTCACGTTGAAGGCTGTTGAAATGATGAAAAACACACAGCACTAAATAGGGTTCCATCATTATCGCCGCCATGAGGAGCTAAGTTTTTCAGGATCAAAGAAAAATGCATTTGCTTTTAGAACTACAATTCTTCATTTTGATAGGTGCACTGCACTCAGATACTGATGGGTGAAAAATAGAGCAAATTGGAGAAGGAAGTAAAATGTGTGCTGCTGCGGGAACTTGGAAATTCAAACAAAAGTAGGCTGGCATTCTTTTAAAAGCTCTGAATGTTCAACGTTCAATTTCTTAAGAAAAATGTGGTGCCTGAGGTTTGTTATTTATGAGCAACTGGAGTAAAACATAAGCACAGGTTGATTCCATCTCATCAAGTTATAAGAACTCCCTTTATCTTTATAAACATGTAGCAAAGGAATACTTCCATGCAGGGGCCTTTGGGGGAATGTTCCTGTACATGCTATTGATCCAGAAGAAGACAATATTTTTAAACTTACGTTTTTAAAAAATTTGCAACTCAAGTTGAGCACCTTTGAGTTCCCTGGCATGGAAATTGCCAGGAGAAACTGTCAAACGCAATAGAGACAAAGAAGCTGTTGTTCTTCCCCTAAAGGAGAGTATCAACTGGCATAAAGATAATAACCAGAAAACAAAAATAAGGTATGGCAGTTGCCAATAAAGTGGTATAAATTGTCATAAGGATCCAAAGAGAAATAAACCAAGGGTAAAGTCTTGGTCAAGGATGCAGCATGTGAGTTGAGTCTTGAAGGAAGGTAGATATCAACATGTGGACACAATAAGGAGGACAGAGAGCCTGCATAAGCAAAAGCCCAGAGGCGGGAAAGCTTAAAATACGTTTAAATCTCCTGGTTCTGAGGGAAAGGTGTGACTCTTACAGTAAAAGTGTTGTTATTACCTGAGAGCCATGCAGATTTAATGATGGGACCAGTGCCTCATCCAGATGAAACTATTGAACCTCTAAGTTAATGAAAAAACCCACAAGCACTTGGGGTAAAATTGCTACTAAAAGACAAAAAATAAGACTGGCCTATGACTTCTTCAGAATACAAAGGAAGACCGTGGAGCAATATATTTAGAGTTTGAGAAGATAATATTGGAGCCCAGTAATCCTGCACATAGCCAAGTTGCTGGCCCTATGTAAAGGCAAATAAAGAGCTTCTCAGATATATAAGACATCAGAAATAATACTACCCACGCATATTTTATATGAAGCATTATGCAAAGACGTAGTCTAGCAAACCAATAAATGTAACAAAATAAAGAACTCAAGAATCGATGAGCCGTGTCATAAAGGTAAACTATGCACGAGTAAAACAGAATTATTTTAAACAATTGCTGTTAATAGAGTTATAGATGTAATAAAAATTTTAAACAATCCTTAAAATGGGAAATAAATGTGTAGAACATGCTCTTTTTCCCTCACTGCCTTGCAGCCACCCTGGCTTCCTTTTAATTACTCCAATATACTAAGCTATTTTCCATTCCAGGGTCTCTTCTTGGGATATTCTTTCTCCTCAAAAGCTTTCCCACCCATCTTCACTCAGCAAACCATTCCTTGTCCTTTAGGTATTGTATTAGTTCGCTAGGGCTGCCATGACAAAGTACCACAGACTGAGGGCCTTAAATAATACAACTTTATTTTTTCACAGTTCAGGAGGCCAGAAGTATGAGACTCAGGTGCCATCAGGGTCGGTTTCTGGTGAGACCCCTCTTCTTGGCCTAATTTACCATGGTCGCCTTCTAGCTGTGTCCTCACACGGCCTTTCCTGCATACTTGTGCACAGAGAGAGAGATCTCTGGAGTCTCTTATATTCTTACAAGGTCACCAGCCCTACTGGATTAGGGACCCACCATTATGACCTCATTTAACCTGAATTACCTCCCTAAAGACCCTCTTTCTGAACAGTCACAGTGGGGGTTAGAGCTTCAACATATGAATTCTGAGGAGACGCAATCCAGTTCCTAACAGCTATCAATTTAAATGACACTTCCTCGAAGGTGCTCTTCCAGGATTCTACACATTTACCTCACAACAGTTGTTGAGGTTTATAATTATATATTTATTCATATGATTATTAATATCAAATTCCCCCACTACACTGCCATCTCCACGAGGCAAGGATCATGTTTTTTCTGTTCACCACTTCCCCGATATCTTAGCACATGATAGGCACTCAGTAAACATTTGTGGGCTAATAGCCTGCAGAATCTTAGGAAAGAGTATAGTATAGCAAATGAGGATGGAAGAACAAAGTAATGAGCATTTCCTGTCTGTCCCTGGGTGGTGGTACGAATAGATGAATTAGGATAGTCTCTGTGCTGGTAATATGTAACCACCAGCTTGGGGTGGCAGGGGTTGGAGGTAGGGAATAGTATTGGTCAATTATGTTGGTGTAAGTACTCCCACAGTGGCAGATTCCAGGCTACAAATATGACATCACTGAATCCAAAAGCTGGGGAGAGATACTCAGTAGCATACCATTATATAATATTTTCACCTGAAGGGCATAAATGTAAAATAATTAAGAAGCAATGTATTTTGAGTGTTACCTTTATTTTTAATATAATCATTTAAGCAGGATTTCTGAGAATTTAACAACTGACTTTTGCCAGCTCTGGTACACCGCTGATGGATAGATGAATAAAATTGTAGAATCTGAATGCGTAGAAATTTATAATTTGTTATTGTGCAGGGCAAAAGGCAAAAACAATGCAAGCGGATCCTTAAATTTTAGACCCGAATGACCCAAATCTGAGCAGAGAAGATGTTGATTATTCTTGGTATATGTTTATTTCTAGAGAGACCTGAGAGCAGTCTGAAATACAGGTCTCCCTTATGCTCAAAGAAAGGGCTGTTACTTTAGGAATCGTTTGTTTTAAGATGATTGCTGAACCATGAAGGAGAATGAGAGAAAGGAGGACAGAACTTTGGGGATATTATCTCCATTTTGGGGGCTGGCAGAAATACGTAAATTAGAGAAAGAGATTCAGATGGAAGAATCCAGAGAAGTCGGAGGATGAACAGCACCGGGGTCAGATAGAAAAAAACATTACAGGGCTTCCCTGGTGGCGCAGTGGTTGAGAGTTCGCCTGCCGATGCAGGGGACACGGGTTCGTGCCCCGGTCCGGGAAGATCCCACGTGCCGCGGAGCAGCTGGGCCCGTGAGCCATGGCCGCTGAGCCTGCGCGTCTGGAGCCTGTGCTCCACAACGGGAGAGGCCACAACAGTGAGAGGCCCGCGTACCGCAAAAAAAAAAAGAAAGAAAAAAACGTTACATACTGAGGCACAGTCTAAAGAGCTGCCAGTAGATTTCTGAAGATGACATTTAGAGTTGATCTTTGATTTTGCTTTCCAACGTGATAGAAATTCTACACTTTCCTAGAGTCAATGGAACCATTATGTGAGTCACAGATCTTTTTGGCTAATTTCCTATGCAACATGTTTCAGGTTATTTTGTATTTGAGATCATTACAAAATCTCCTGCCTTCCTACCATCAACCCAAAGGGGAGTATCTGATGTTCATCATAATCCCTCAATCAGAGTCATAGAAACCAAGGAAGAAAGGCTTTTCAAGGAACTTTCATTAGGGAGAGTTAAGCACTACTAAAGGAATGTTATAGAGGGATGGGTCACAAGAAAGTTTCCATGTTTGTCAATTGTTGCTTACCCAGATGGCAGAAAGACATGTGAAGTAATGGTGATGCCCTGAAATGGGGTGCTAAAGTTTAGCATCTCAGAACTTGCATTTGAGTCCCTATTTGGCCATTTACCATTAGCTATAGGACTTCAGGGAAGTTCCCGAATGTTGTGAATCATTGAAGGGGAAAAGAAACTGACAAGACATTTGCTGAATACCTCCAGGACGCCGAGCCCTGTGGTGAGAGGGCGTTTCACTGCCATCTCATTTACCTTGAGAATACGTGTGAAAGCAGAAACTTCCTCAAATGTAAAGTATTATTATTGGAAATATGGGGAGGAAAGGAAGAAAAGCTTGAGGGGGTAGATTAAAGCAAGATTTTGAAAGCCTGATCTCAAATGATCCTGTGGTGATTCTATCAAAAATTTCCCGGCATTAACATTTCCTATTTCTTGTTGTCAGCTTTAGAGGTAGAATTTGTAGATGGAGTTTGTACCTACAAAGCGACTGCATCTTTCTTCATGTTTGCAAAACACTCTGTATTTTTAATTCAGCCTTAAAACTTACTAGATAATTAACGAGTGAATTAGCACTATCATGATTTAAGAACAATAGAAAAACGAGAGGTTAAGTGACTGTCTCAGGGACACCCAGCCACTGGTATCTGTAAAAAGTATTTTGAACCTCAGGGTCTTGCTTCAAGCTAAGAGACACGTCTAACATTTAAAACCCCCAAGAACTCTTCATCATAGAAAAGAGGTAACATGTAAGTTCCAGGGACACTTTCTTCCCTCTCTTCCATAAGAACAGCAAGATTGGGCTGTTAACAATATTTTGTGTTTGGAGGAGGAAAAAATAAGTTTTGCACAAGTCATAGCCTCTGTTCTTTGTTTCTTTTCTTCCCACAATTCATGAGGTAGACACAGGCACATGTTTGATTTTTTTCCTTCCTCGTTTTTTTTGGGAAAAAAAAATGAATTATTATCACCATGAAGAGGTTGATATTGTTAGGGTCTGGAGTTATCCCTACCAATTTTGCAAGATTCTGTAGTATCTTTTTGCCAGAATACAGAACCATGCATCATCCAGACATTTGGAACGGCCCCTGATGCATATTTGGAGAAAATACTCCTGCCACTGTCTAGATTGGACTTGATTCATAGGGTTCAGTTATATGGCTTACAGTGTGTCTTCCACTAGGTAGAAATGCATGAAATTGTATCTAGATGGAAGTAATACACAATTAGAAAGACAACACAGAAAAAGGAAAAAGATTTACTTAGTCTTAGAACCCACCAAATGTGGAGGCTGCCTCTGTCTTCCAGGCTAATTCTTACCTAGTTTCTTTATTTGCAGTGTGATGGCTTATCAGGAGACCAAGATGTGGAAACCACTCAAAGCATTTTCCTGTCTCCTTCTTCCCTATCAGACACTTTGTGGAGTCTTCAGGTATTCTCCACATAGTTCTGAACCTTTATCAAATGTAGGATTTCTTCCACTGACTGAGGGATCCTGTTACCAAAGCTGGATAGGATGCTCATTATACAAGGCCTCTCATGCCAATCACTAAGTCATTCACTTCTTCACAAACATCATTGCACACTGACTGCGTGCTTGGTGCACGGCACAGAAAACAGAAAATGCAGTTCCTGCTCTCAAGATACGCTCATTATTTGCAGACAGTGGCCCTACCAGACTAACTAATAATACGATGTGACTGGGACTGTAGGGTGGTATTTAAGACAACAGGGATCTGGGACAGAGGGTGATTATAATCCTGCTGGGGGTATGGGGGAGGGAGAAGGTGGAGAGTGTAAGGGAAAACTTGCCATCTTACAGGTTTCTTGGGTAAAACTAACAAAAGAAAAGCGGACTTCGTGGATCTCAGTGCAGCAGGTTCCTAATTGTTTTGTGCTAGGAAATGTGCTATCATCTCTCAGACTCTTTTTCCCGAAGGCTTTTGCATTACACTTCAATGGCATGTCACTTTGTGGTTTAACCCCTGAATGGAGTCTCTGACTAGATACTGACAGTTTTTACATCTGACAAGACAAAAAAAGTAAACAATTTTTAAATAGTGGTTATATCCTATTTCCGCATAAACTAGTATCTGAACCTCAGGGCTCCTATGTGGAGGCTGGGTTTGATCTATGCTGCTCAGTAGTTACATAAAGGTAATATTTGTTACAAAATGCTCACTTACCACCTACAGCCACTTGGCAGTTGAATCAGGTACCCTAGTGCTCATTAAACTCATTTATATGAAGTTTTGGTACATCCCTTGCACTGGTGCTTCACTAGGCCTATGAAAATTTTACATGCAGCTCCCAGAGCCATTCTATTTCTTTTGCTATTTCAGTCTCCTCAGTTCCCCATCCTTTCCTGTCCTTCAAAACTTGGTTCAAATGCCACATCATCCACAAAGCAACACACCGTTTTTTTCTTGTGTTATAAATATTTATGTAAAGTATTATCTCCGTTGATAATCTGAGCTCTAGGTAGGGTCTTAGTCACCTTTAATGTTGTAACCCCTATGTTACTTAGCAAAATACTTCACTGCTCACTGAATGAAGAGATGGATGTATTAGTGCACAGGTGGACAAATAAATGAGCACATAGAAATACAAATGACGGGGAACACTGGTACGTAGTGAATGAAGGAGGCTGTCTGTTGCTTGGTGTCTAAGGTGCTGATATATAACCTATTCCTGTTGATTACATGTTTCCCAGCCAGGTAAGCATCCATGATCAGAACGAGAAAAACATTTGGATTCAGCCATACGTGACACATAAGTGGACTCAGCCAGGAGGGTCTGATAAAATTAGAGACAATAAAAGGCTTACCTTGGATTTAAGAACACAGATGTGTGATTTTGTTAGTATTCTTTCCCACACTCGGGGAAATTCCAATGTTCCAACCACCGGACTCCGTAATCCAGTTCAGTGAATTAGGTTATCTCGTTGGCGGCAGAACTTGTCACTGTGCTTCGTTGACCTCTCACCTCCTCTTCTTTGAATCAGTTCCCACCAACTGGAGAACAACCCAGAAGTCCATATAAGTAATGGAGTTTAAAAAAATGCCTCAGAGCTTCTTCGGTAACAAAGACTGAGGCTTTTATTTTCCCACACAGAATACTTGAATTTCACCTAAAATTTCAAAAAACATTCAACTCTGGAAGAAAAAGGAGTAAAAGCGAGAAGCACACCCACACTCTCTAGTGATTGCTTTTTATTAAGAATTTCTTTCCATTGAGAATACACTCCACTATTTTGAGTATGCAGCAACATTTTAATATTTTAATTACACACTTCCCACTAGATTGGTTTTAAAACTTCCTCACTGAGCTTTAGAGTGTGAAATGTTTCAAGTTGAATGATTTACTAGTTTCCTTTTTTTTCCTTTTTTTAATAAATTGAACTAAAATAGACTGAAATAGTTTGTAAAAAGATAAAGCCTAGTTCGATCTTGACCAGCTTTAAAATATCTTTTAATGTAAAAAGCCTAAATGTGTTTTTTTCATAATAATTTCAAACTAATGTCTGCTTTGTGTTACATGATGAAGGAGCACAGTAGTTATAGATTTAATAATTTTACATTTTGAAACCAATCACCTTTTACTTGTTAATTTGTTCCCTACCCTTTGGTTTAGAATGCCCCCAAATCATCACAGTAGCTATTTGAGTAGAATTAATGGATTTAAAACGTCGTTAATTAAAAGTAATGAGAATAATGTTATGATGTGTTGGTTCCCCAGGAGATTCATTTGGACCTTTATTTTCTCTGTTTTCCTTGTAGCGCGGGAGTTGGCCGGACTGGCTGTTTCATTGTGATAGACGCCATGTTAGAAAGAATAAAGCATGAAAAAACTGTAGACATTTACGGCCATGTAACTTTAATGAGAGCCCAGAGGAATTACATGGTTCAGACAGAAGACCAGTACATCTTTATCCACGATGCACTGTCGGAGGCAGTGACTTGCGGGGATACCGAAGTGCCGGCTAGAAACTTGTATGCCTACATTCAGAAGCTGACACAAAGAGAAACAGGAGAGAATGTCACAGGGATGGAGCTCGAATTTAAGGTATGATATTAGATGTGATGTGGTAATTCAGGAACAGTCATTCTGGAATTGTCCTTCTGAACCTTTCAAATTTGTGAAGTTACAAGATTCACCTGACCTTCTCCCTCAGGTGTCTGACTGTAAAACACTTTCTTCCTCCTTCCCTTTTCTATCCTTTGCTTCCTAATAATACCTAGAGCTCTTTTGTACCCTAATTTAAACTGAGAGCTCATACTCTCAGAACATAATATTTAAAACTTCCATAGTCTATATGGATTCATTAGGTAGAAGTGAAAAGCAGTACAGTTGGAAGAGTCCTTTGCTTGAAAGCAAACAAAATCTTTGTATCTAATGAGGGAATCTTGGGTACACTGAAGTCACGCTACAGGCTAAAATTATCTTTGATTTTTTCTTTTTCCTACAACAGCGTCTAGCCAGTTCTAAAGCTCACACCTCAAGATTCATCAGTGCCAATCTTCCATGTAATAAATTCAAAAATCGCCTTGTTAATATTATGCCATATGAATCCACAAGGGTATGCCTGCAGCCTATCCGAGGAGTAGAAGGATCTGATTACATCAATGCCAGTTTTATTGACGGATACAGGTATACACTCTTGCTCCCCTGACAGTCCAAAGCCTTGATATTTACATGTGCCCTAGTTTCACAGCCAGCATGAATTTCATCTCAATTCAAAGTGTTTTCTTTCTGCAGAGGTCAGCATCCAGTCCCTTGGTATTCGCTTTTTTATTATTTTAGAGAGGAGTAAGAAGCAGTCACAGAGTTTTTAATCTGTCCATGTGCACTCTTCTTTCAGAAGTCATTTGGATGTGGAAGGAGTTAATAAAGGAACTGTTTGTACCACATTATATAAATTCAGTAGATTGTGTAAGAGTCATTTCTACAAAATGAAGTTGCACAACTAAGTGTTTCTTAAGTGATTGGTATGACACATGAAATTGAGCTGTTAGCATTGCTCTGAAGTTTAAATAACAATGATAAAGACATACATCATAATATTAACAAAGCAATTTCTTTTGCAGAATCCCCCAAATGTATTAAATGTTCTTATTTGATTACACAATCCTAATGGGAATTTACTGCAGTAGCATTAATAATGTTTTCATTTTTTATTACCTGGTTTGATGTTTACATATCAAATGCGAAGCCTTTGCATGTTTTCTGATGACTTCAACATGCTCTTTTCGTTCTCTGTGATTCAGACAACAGAAAGCTTACATCGCTACCCAGGGGCCCTTGGCGGAGACCACCGAGGACTTCTGGCGGATGCTGTGGGAGCACAATTCCACCATCGTTGTGATGCTCACCAAGCTGCGTGAGATGGGCAGAGTGAGTGTCTCCTTATAAGACACTCAGACCACAAGAGAAATGAGGATTTCATTTTAAAAACCTGAGTGCCAGCGTCATTTCTTTGAAACACAGAGTACTCCGGACGTGTTCTGGGCCATTCATTACTGTGTTGAATTTTAACTTGCAAAGCCGTATCAAGTTCTTTCATTTGTGTGTTTTGAAGAAAGAACTGGTACTTTTGTTCCAGTGAAACACAATCATAGAGACAAATACGTCTGACTTGTTTTGACTCTCAATGTGTTCTTACTTCCTTTCGCTCTGGACAAGCTAGAGCTTGGGTGCCATCATTACTCTGTATGAAGGAACTTGACTTTTTTCATCTCTGAAGCAAATTTTTACCTGCGCATCTTCCACTCCCATTAAACAGTTGGAAAGTTACGTAGTTTTTCTAAGGATATAATCTGGTAACCTCAGGTTTACTTTTAAAGAATGATTCTTCTGAAAAATATATAAAATAGCATTAGAGACACCTAAGGACCTACCACTTAGATTCAGTAGATACAAGCATTCTGCCATATGTGCTTGAGATGTTTTCTTTCTCGTCTTCGTATAAACTCAATGGTAGAGATGCATCCAAAACCCAACTTTTTAGAGCCCACAGAGAGAGTGAAAAAATACCAACTAGGAAAGTAACTTGACTTTTCTGATTTAGTTATTGAAGTCATTAAAACTGCGTGGGCTGCAGGTTCCTCAGCTGACGGAGACTGGACTAGGTCAATTCAGAGGTTTCTTTCTGTGTTCACACGATGCTTTCTTCATTCCAAAACACAGTGTTGATCAATGCATGATTAACGTGACTAGCATTATGTCCGAGGACTGATGTAATTAATTGTCTAACTTGTAAGTATGAAGATGCTTACCCTATTGAAGAATTCAGTCAACTGATGTGTATTAAGCACCTACTGTATGCCAAGTACTATGCTTGATAACATGCACAAATATTGAACCACATGATTTCCCTATCCTCAGGGAACCTATGGTTTCAAAGAGAAAATGAGTCATATGCGATTGGAATCACCTTAAATTCTAAAACTGTATTAGTGAAAGAAAGACATTAAATATATAGATACATGATAAACAAAATTTTATTTACACTTTACGTAGCTTGACATTAATCTTTTTTTTTTTCCTTAGGAGAAATGTCACCAGTACTGGCCAGCAGAACGATCTGCAAGATACCAGTACTTTGTTGTAGATCCCATGGCTGAGTACAACATGCCCCAATATATACTAAGAGAATTCAAGGTCACAGATGCCAGGGTAAGTTGGCACAGTCTTATGCTCTTAACCATTAACTGAAAAGTAGTCTAAAATGCATCCCTGGGAGAAATATTTTCCAAGTGACCATACTCCCAAAGTGAAAAGAAATCACTCATCCTGGAGGACTTTTTTTTTTTTAAACATAAGAGTAACTTCTCCTGTCCTGTAAGGTTTCTCACAAGCCCAGGCTTGGCTCACATTCAAATGTAGCATCTGGCAGCCCAACTTTGGGGACGTGCTTGGTGAGTGTGTGTGCCGGGAAGCATTTATTGATATGGTTGGCTGTGCTTACATTCACCTCCTCAGCTTATTCTCTTTGGAGCTTTTTTGACTTCTTCATTACTTGAGGCTGTAAATATGTTGTTGTTTTGCTAAGCCCTTTAGGTCATGTTGGCTTGGAGGTTAATTTGGTATGATTTTAAAATTGCTGAGCAAATGGCATTCTTTAGAAGAATCTGACAAGCTTTACACATTCTAATTTGATTCCTGGCATGGTTTATTCCTCGGTGTGCTAATGTGTCTGTCCATGAGAGCTGTGCACCCACGACCCTTGTTGGCTAATTTTCATTCTGCATTTCTTATCTAGATTGCTGAGTGCAAGGTTCAGCCCTGATGTAAGATGTTCTATGCATAAACTTTAATATCCTTGCCTTTGGCCACTTTCAAACCATGATTACAAAGACATCTTAGGAGAGAGTGGGGTCAGTCCAAAGCCCTGCTTTGTTTTTGGAACTGTCACAGTGGGTGGGTTGAATAAAACTGTAGGGTAGAGCTATTTACTTGATCCATTGTTTTTGTTGGAAAGCAGCTTTCTCAACCAAGACTCATGTTTAGAGATTGTCTACTAATCCCCAAAGCCTGGCCCTGGCTGTTGACCTAAAGTGAAAGAGAAATTGGTTAGCAGGCTGCTTGGCCCAGGTGACAGACCTGTTAATCCCAGAAAGTCTGAAGTCTTAACTACCCTGAAGGTGACTATACTCAAGACAGCAGTTAAGTCCCTAGGTCTCGTTTTGAGTTGCCCAAGCAAGCATGCCTTGGTGACACATTGTTTTTAAAAAAAAAAAGGAAAAAGCAGGCCCTTTCAGAATCTGAAGCTAGATATGTGAGTGAAAACTCTGAGTGCATTCCAAGCGAACTCACCAACCATTTCTGACGACAAAGTGTAGGAGCCAGGCCCTGCAAATGGCAGAGACAAGAAACACTGAAGCAGGAACTTGTTCATATGTTTTGTTTTGAAGCCTCTCTGTGATTGTATAATGTTCTTAGCTGCCATAGCATTTGCTGTGTGTGCTCCTAGTATGTTTCTAATCTCAACTTCCCAGTTTAGAAAGCAAGGTGGCACTTGAGAATACAGTATTGTTAAACAGGTAACCTTTAAGTGGAGTCAGGTGGTCTCTCCTCTAAATCGTAAAGGTCTGTACACATGCTGTTAAAAACAACTATGGTCAGAAATGAAATCCCCAGGACAATCGGAGGAAGACAAATCTGATTACCTAGCCTCTGGCTTCCCTTCCTGTGCTTTTCAGACCTTTTCTAGAATCAAAAGGAAGTAAATCATGCTTCCATGGTAACCTTCCATAAGTTTGTTATGGGGCCAAGCAGTTACTTTCATATTCGTCAGTATTCTCACAAACTTGATGTGAGCTCCCAATTTATTTCTATTCCCAAATGATTCCAGTCAGGAATATGCCCTGTTCGTATGGAAACCACCAGGCTGGTTGGTATGTGTCCGTCTCGAGTTGGGCCATCCCCTCTTCTCCATATAACTGAATGAGAAGGATTGGGTCTCTGTCTACTTAACCAAAATCTTGGGAACTTGCACATCTATATCCAAAATGACTTTAATGTGGAGAGAGTTGTTACAAAAGTGGAAAGGAGGACCAAACTGAAGCCTTAACTAGGAGCAGGGACTCCTCAAATAGAATCAGCCCCTGTAAACTTGGAATTTGGATTCTCTCCCTCTCTGTTGATTGAGGGAAGAAAGTTGATGGTCATAATCGTTATTCCTGCTTCTGTAAACAGAGGGTCCCTTCTGCTTTTGTTGTGCTTCCAAAAACACTGTGCAATTCCAGAAGGAATCAGAAGTCCCTTAGTGTCTTCTTTTGAAACCATTTATACTTCATGAATCAGAGAAATTTTGCCTAATCACTTTAGGAAAGATAGACTGCTCCTGTATCTAGCTTTTGGTTTGTCCGTGTTAAAGCCCCGCACAGACACCTCAGTTCCTGTGGTCAGCCAGGAAGAGTCCTTTTTCGGAAAACAACATTTATCTACTAATAATCTCTCCTGTCTCCTTGAGGGACACTTCACTTCCTGCTCAACAGCACAGTCGCCTGGTACACGCTGTGTATACTGCCTTGGCTAGAAATAGTGTACCTCTGAGACGTGTGGGGCATCCAGGTTAAATCCAGCTACCCGATTTGCATCAGATCCTTTCAGTGTCACTAGTTGTCATTTGACAATGTTGCAAATAAGCAAACACAGCAAATGTGAAGGTATCATGACAATAGCAAAATCTCTGGTCTGGATGACATGCCTGGATGTTCCTTTCAGTATTAAGGAGTTATTGGATTCTGAAAATTTTGAAATGGAGTGTACATGTTCCACTTTGGTTTTGAAGGCAAACTTTGGGGCTCAGAGCATTTACCAACATGGGAACTAGGTGGCTTTTTATGAAAGCTCAGGTTTTTAATGGGCAATGTGAGAGTAAAGAAATTTGCAATTTAAATATATGTGAATGTAGACACTGTTGATAGCAGGTAAGATACTAACTGACTACTTTTCTAGTTAAACATATTTCTAACTTTTTCTTCCCTTTTTCTTTCCTTTTTTGGAAAAAATCATGCCTGCTGTTGTGGTCTGTGCACTGGCTGAATCCTCCTGGCGTCCTCCTTTGCGGTTGGATACGTGGCTTTCTCTCTAAAGGACGGGCAGTCCCGAACCGTGAGGCAGTTCCAGTTCACTGACTGGCCAGAGCAAGGAGTGCCAAAGTCTGGAGAAGGATTTATTGACTTCATTGGCCAAGTCCATAAAACAAAAGAGCAGTTTGGCCAAGATGGACCCATTTCAGTCCATTGCAGGTGAGAATCAGGAATGATGAGTTTCCATTTGTGCTGAATGCAATAACTTTGAAAGTATGTACTGTTGTCTATTCACTGTTGGTACCAATTTATTGTGAATCTGCATAACTGAAATTTTATTTTTATTTTTCTCAGAAGTGTATTGTAAACCCTAAAGCAAGGACTCATTTCTCTTTCTTTCCACAAAGTGAAAATAATCAGAGGAAGATTTTTATCTTCAAATTTTGCCTCTTGTAACAAAGAACCAAACTGTGTTTTCTTTGCCTGTTTTACCGTAACAGGAATTGTTTGTACACCACCGAGTGATAATTTGTTCAGTTTATCATTCCTCACTTGTTTTGCTTTCATAGCATTACCCTGATAATTATCTTTCTGTATCTTTCTCCTATGTTTGCCTTCTTGAGAAAACTATAAATAGTTATTAAGCCTTAATAACAATACTAATTCTTTTCAGTCAATAAGTGATTAGAATGGTACCTCAGTTAAAATTGCAATTTGCTTGAAAATTGTTGCTATATCAGAAAATGAAGCACCTTCAAGTTAATTATTTTCAATAGTTTCCACGGCATTTTATAATTCAAGTCATTGAAGCTAACAGAAATAGCAAGTAAACAGTTCAGAAAGGACAATTACCATAAATTTAGTGCTTTTGGAAGTTACTATGCAAAAACCTTCTAGCAAAAGGAATTCACCTAATATTTTTTAGTTTCAGTTTGTAATCTCTTTATGGTCAAAATCTTGAAAGAGTTGATTAAAAATTTTACTTTGCTTCCCCCCCAGAATCCCAAACTACAGTTCTTAGTGACATGGGAGACAGGTCGCAAAACAGGAGAAATATTAGACATGGGCTTCAAAACATCAGAGCTCTAGTCCCACTACTATCATCATGTCGCTCTGTGACAGTAGGGAAATTTCTCTAGACCTCAGTTTTCTCAGCTGATCTCCAAGACCCCTTCTGGGACACACAGTGTGCTATTATATGAGAAGCAGACCTTATTTATACACATTTGCTGTGTGTTGAGCTTATCCAAAGTTCTTTGCTCTAGACCACCAAAGAGCATGTAGGAAATGATGCATGGACTCGATATTCAGACAAAGTGGGTGGTATATACGGGACTTGAATTACCTGGATATCCCCCTTAATTTTCCACATAATTTGCCCAAATCCTAATCCAAATTTTCCAGTATAAGCTATAAAGAAAAGAATATGTTCAACACATTTTTCTTTAACTTCAGGCATTCCCATAAGTATAAATAAGTGTGTGTATCCATGTGTCTCTTTTCATTGCTTTTGTCACAAAATTATTTGTATATACAAAGATTCCTTTGTATACTATGACATGTTTTTCATATATCTTAAAGACTTCCAGATATCTTCTCTTATCTGGGGATATTTTAAAAATACCACTCATTTATAGCTTATTAAAAACAGGATAAAGTCAATAAATTTGGAAGTTATAAGGCCAGTGTCTGTTATTTTCTTGAAAGCACCTAGTAGAAAGCCAGAAACCCTATATTTTTGTTACATTTGAGCAAGCAAAGCAAGGTAAGATAGACTCTGGAGTACCTGGACCATTCAACAAAAAGATCATAAATCACAGTCTCTCAGGATTAAGAGAGACTTTCAAGGTTGAAAGGGACCTTCAAGGTCATCTACTCCAGCTTAACAGAGAGCCTTGACTGGGCCTGGTTATCCTTAGTCACTTCGTAAAACCTGCCTATGAATTTTAAAGCTTCACTTACATTTCTGTTAGGACTCTTTAGAAAACCCAGTTTATAAAGGGACACACTATTTATATATCAACTACATCCCGAAGTAAATGAATCCATCCATTTTCTACAGCCTGTACCCAAGCATTACACGTGCCGTTTAATTAGGATCCAAAAATGTAGGGATTTTTCAGATTATTCACTCTTTTCCTCATTACCTAAACCTCCAGATGCTTTCCTACTTCTTAAGAGCACAAAAGCTATGAATTAATTTTCTTCTCTTGCTGCTGTTACAATTCTGGAATCATCTTAAAACATTAAAGAAAACAGAAACTCAAAACCTTGCTAACGTGGTGGAAAGAATCCTGGTGTTTTAGCTACTGAACATCTAAAAATAGTAGATAAGTGTATAGCTCAGTGGCTCTTAACCACTGTGTTTTTTTTCTTCTTCTTCTTTTTTGAATTTTTTCCAGTTTAGAGACCCCTTTGATAATCTGTTAAAGTTGTAAGTTTCAGAAACAAAATATATATATATATATTTACACAATCCATACATATAAGATATTCATAGACCCTTCCAAAGACTAAATGAGGATCCCATGTCAAAAATCCTGTTATATTGATAGAATCTCCTTTCTCATATCAAAACTGATGTCTGAATTTGAATAGTATATATACCTTCATATTTATTTTTATGTCTAGGTGATGGGACATGTTGCACAGATTCTTAAGTGACTACAAGAAAATCTGAAGGCACCCAGTTTGTCTTAGCTTATCTGAATTATTTCAAATGTAGAGAACAAACGTATGGACACCAAGGGGGGAAAGTTGCGGGGGAGGGGGTGGTGGTGGCATGATGAATTGGGCGATTGGGATTGACATGTATACACTAATATGTATAAAATAGATAACTAATAAGAACCGGCTGTATAAAAAATAAATAAAATTCAAAAAAATTAATTATTTCATACTTTAAAAATATTAAGCAGGCAAAGTCTAAAATTTCAGGATCTACATGAAGAGTATAAATCTGTATTTTATTTACCATTCCTTTTATCCATTTATTTTATGTTTCCTGGCCCTTTCCAAAATGACATATAATCCCAGTTGAAAGGTTATTATATTTTATAAGACTTAATCCTAATTACTCCACATTCATTCTCACCTGTTATCATGGCACACTGTCTTAAGAGTAATCATTTCATGAACCCAACACCACATTTTCCTGAACATTGCTGTAGTAGAACCCAATGTAACATGGAAGCTGGTGGACATACGTCCACCTCCAAGCAAATGTGGCCGAGACCGTGAGTGTCTCATCCAGTAATGTTGTCTTTGTTATTATGACAGTGCGGGCGTTGGAAGAACTGGAGTCTTCATAACACTAAGCATTGTTTTGGAAAGAATGAGATATGAAGGAGTAGTAGATATCTTCCAGACTGTCAAAATGTTAAGAACGCAACGACCAGCCATGGTGCAGACAGAGGTGAGAAAAATCTCCAGGAGTTTGTTTGTCACATCTCAAGAACCAAATAATACATTTTGTTTGCCAGGATCTCCTAGAGTCCAGAGACTCTCAATACCAGAGGCAAAATGCAGGAAAATACTGTAGGAAAAGCATCCAGTTGTTTAATATTTTTGAACCTCATTTTCCCCCTTTGTAAATGGGAGTGACAGTGTCAATGTCTTAGAGCTGGTTTGGAAGTTATCTAAGATGACGTATTAGATTGAACCATGTTAAATTGTCACTGTTTGGGGCCTATAAAAATGGCAATTTCATATAATTCATTTTATATATATATATATATATATATATATATATACACATTAATGTGATATACATTGCACGAATTTAATATATGTAAAAAGCCCAATGGTAGATAATATACCTGGTAGATAATAGACCCTTGGCCCATTATATGCCTCCATTCTCCTTCTATATGCCTAGGTATTATCAACTGCTCTATATTTCATTTCTTAATAATGGTATTTTAAAATATTTGCATCCTGGATATGCACTAGAGAAATTAGCCTTCCATTCTCTACTCCAAGAATTGATATGAAAATTCTGATATTTTTCAGAATAATAGGAATTCATGACTTAGCCAGTCTGACCTACTGACTTCATTTTAAGGATAATATAAGTGATAGATAGTGTTTCTGTTTCTCAAAAGGCCACCAAATTATACAATTTATATGTATTCCTAAATTCATAACCCACAGTATCTTCCAGACTTTGATTTCAAAATAGTGCAAGCATTTGGCTTGCAATACTCAAAACATTATGTCAGCCTGACAAACTTAATGGGTGTTGGGGGTGACGAGGGAAATTGGACGTTTAGAAAGCCTTAACACTTAGCCAAGCAACTTACTGTGACAAGATAGGAAAGCAAACTCCATTTATTTTGCATTACCATTTTTATTGTAGAAAAATGCACATTTAAGCAAAATAGAGACTATCTACTTTCAGCCCCATTGGCTACTGAAAATAAGTTTCTTTTACGGGGAAAATCCTACTTTTTCTCACCCCTTCTTCATCTGTAAATTATAATTTTTCTATCTTATAATGCCCCCACTTATTCCCATTTGACAGTGTTCTTCCCTGTCTGAAAAAGGACATGTTTCATGCTGTTTTAGTTTAGTGTGGGTCTTTCTAGAACAAGCAAGTAACTAGCCATCACAATGAATTAGGCCAAATGGCACAGGTACTTTTTGACATGGGCAGCCAGTCTTGTGATGCCATTTTCAAGGGATGAAAAGCCTAAAAGTTCAGCGCCCTGTGTATTCGGCTTTGTGTGCCTGATGTTCATCACAACGATACCTTTTGGCCGCTTCCCTCACTTATATAAACACATCAGAAACAATGGAGAATAATTCTGATTGCAGGCAACAAGGTCTACTGTCTGATAAGATTTTTTTTTTTAATTCAAATGTTTTTGGCAACAGCCCAGAAGATAAATAAAACCACATTTTCCTCAGGACAATATGTGTCTGCATAGGCCTCTCTTAAATATGCGAACTGAAAATTACTTACCTCAAATAATTAGATAATTTTAAAAGACGGCTGTGACATATAAGGAGTTCCCATGTTTAGCTGGTGGTAATTGTCTGGTACTATCCTTGGAGAATAGTTCACATACGTCTGGAAGATAATGTTCACAGGAGCTGTTACTACTTTGGAATTAGGAGACTATTTTAGTCGAATTGAGTGGTGAAGTTAATAAGTACCCCATGTGGCTAATGGTTCTTTGCTCAAAACAAAACAATTGGTCATTGGATTGAATTGATTGGCGAAAGCAGTGATTTTGCCCCCATCTAGGTGTAACTTTGTCTTCCAACATCGATTTCCACTTTTCTGTTAAAATGTACTCATGGCCCCTTTTCTTTCTCCCCATGCTTTGTCTCCGGCAGGATCAGTATCAGTTCTGCTATCGAGCCGCGCTAGAGTACCTGGGCAGCTTTGATCACTATGCAACGTAGAAACCCCTGACCCACTTTGGATTTTTACTGCAAGCCCTTCAATATCCATGGAGTCTCTTCTGAGCCATACAGGGCATTTGAGAAGTCCTTCTTAACTTCTAGCTAACAACCACTTAGTGGGACTATCACACACAAAACAAATTTAAAAAAACAAACTCTTCCAAGTGGACCAAGAATTCACAGTTTAATAATCTAACCTGAGAAATAATAAAGAGAGTCCTGACTGATGAGGCATCTGAAGGATTTTATTTACAGATACCTCAAGGATTCAAAATAAAGGGAAGAAGAAATCACAGCAAAGAACCGCCATCTTGTTCAGGATTGCTTGATGGGTGCAAAGAGAAATGGCCTGAGTGCAGCAGTTCAGGGCAAGATCTTTGCTGGCTTCTCATGACAAAATGGACTCTGCTTTGACATCGCCCCTTCCCAGCATACTACTCATGATAACATTTTAGGGGGAAAGGGGGTGGGGAATGTTTAAAAAGAAAGTCTTTGATTTAGTTTTTTAGTATTGTAAAGATACTGCTGACCTGTGCTTCATTTTTAACTGTGTAAACTTTTTTTTTAACAAAATGTATCATTCGATAAAGTGAATTTTAAAAAAGTTACATAACTCTTCATTTTTTATTTCCAAATTGTAGGTTTTTTTAAGCTGTAGAACTGTTATCTGTGATACCTTGCTGTAGAAATATCAAATAATTGGAAAATTTGCACATTTTTGTGCAATACTCTTAATCTACAGTATCGGTCTCGTCTGGTATTACTTTTACACTTCTGTCTGGTTTTCGTTGCTGAGAAAGTACCCATTTTCTTCAAATAATCAAAGAGAACTTTGTTTTGTTCTTTGGAATCAACAGGGAGGCGCAAAGTATAAAGTTGCTGCTAACATATATACATATATATCCATATTTTATAGGGGTGTCTATGTATATATAGTGTGTCCACACAAAAAGATAGATATAGCTATCATTCAGTTCTTCCATGATTTAGTTTTTAAATTTTTTAATGTAGAGAAGCTATTGTAACACCTTTTTCAATTTGTTATTAATTTTATGACATACTGATATTTCTCAATATCACACAATTTTAATTCTTAAGGGAAATGAGGAATGCACATCAGTGATTGTCAAACCTCACCCCCTTAATTTCCTACCCAATCTCCCCCCACCCCCCTAACCATATTCACAAATACTATTTTGTTAGCCAGGCTTCCAACAAAGTTCAATATTTCTAACACTCTAGTGCAATAAAACATTATTAAATATCTAAGAGGTGTGCATGTGGGAAAGGTCAGTGCATATCCCTTTAGGAGGAGAGAATGTTGTAATATATCAGCTATCAAGATGTTTAAAAAACAGTGTATTCAATTGTATATTGTCTATAGTATGTGCTATGAAATTTGCATTTATGATATGTAACAGGGGCAAAGCCAAACTCATGTTACTCTGTTCAGTCAGAAACATTTTTTGTGGCATACAGCATTCCTGGGAAGTGCTGTACTTTGTTTTCTTTTGGTTTTAGTTTTGCATTTAGAGTGCCTTATAATTGATGCCTATTTTAATAGCATTTCTTTTCAGCTTTTGGTTCATATTTTCATTATTTGTTCGTATGTGTTTCTCTTCCAATTAAAGCATTATCTGTTTACCACATGTACAAAAACTCTTTGAATAATATGCATTCCTAGTTTTCAACCAAGTCGGGGATGTTAGTGATTGTACCAGCCCAAAGCACTTGGATAATCAGGGCCCTTCTTCCTTTCATAATTGTCAACATCAGGAAAAGCTACTTGTTTTATTTGTAATCCCTTCCAAATCTGCTCTGGAACATTCAGTAACTGCACCAAACTTAATTTATTAACAAACATGATTGTCAACTTTGAACATATTTACTACTTCATTAGGATTTTTCTAAAAGGAGAAATTAAAAAATATATATATATGTATATATATATATCCCCCCCAAATTTTTCAACATAATTTCTATAGGAAGCCATGGACAATGGCATGAGTTTGCCATATCTTACATGATTTTAAAGAACACTCAGAATATCCAAGGAACTCTTATTAAAGAGTTTTGGTAAAATATTTTGGTTTAATGTTAGCTTCATTGATGTTCTGCATGGAAGGAGTTTTGTTTTCTACATTTTCCCATCACTAGCAGAATGAAATCCAAGAGACCAAACACTTGCAAGCATCATATTTGAGCACTTTTGTAAAAAAAAAAAAAGAAAAGAAAGAAAAAGAAAAAAAAAAAACTATAATACTAAAAAAAAATAATAATAGTAAGTATCTAGAAGGCTACCTCAGAATGAGACTCTCTAACCTACATCAGAACAAGAGAAGAATGTGCACTATGTGGGTCTGTTGTTGTTTTCTTTTAGTTTGTATCTTTTGGAGATTTATCCAAGTGCCAGATTACTCAGTGCTATGATTTTCGTTTAGTGAAACAAAGGGGGTTGGACAGACATTGCGTCATGCAGACATGCCATGTTGGACAGGTAGAATCCGATGGTGTACTGCACACCAGAACGATTGGCCAATGAGCAGTTTCTCTCCCTGAAACCAAACCTGCCCATTTGGCAAAGGGAAAGGGGAGAATAATCACAAGAAGAAAATGAACGGGATGCATACCATAGACGAGCGAGGAGGAGAATATTCCAGGTATCTTACTGTTCAGGAGCTGTTCTGAGAGCTAACTCCCTTACTGTCATTGATGTGCATTCCACTCTGCTTTTCTGTACAAACATTCTATCTTCTTTTCCCAGGTAAACATCTTTATCTACCATTACCATAAACTTTCAAGTTTCCAATTATTTTCATCATCATAACCAGTACGGTGCTATTATTTACCTATGTACGTGTAGTTATGTATAATTTTGTAATTAGTTACAAAGGTAAAAAAAATCAAAATATATAAAAAGTGATTTGTACAGAACTTTATTTTAGCTCTTTTTTAAAAATGATTTGCATGGTTAGACAATGGCGAGGACAGCCAGGGGAGGGAAGGGCCTCTAGGGAACTTTGCACTTTCTATACCTTTATACTATGCACTGCCCTATTGATTCTACACCCAATAATGTTATTACTTGAACCCATCTGTAAGAAACTGCTTCAGAAATTCGTTTGTGTGTATGTAAATAACCCAATATAGAAAAAGGAAAGGAAAAATTCTGCAGTAATGTACAGATTTTTTTCTTTCCTGGTTTTGTTTTTGTTTTTTGGTTTTTGTTTTGGTTTCACTTTGCTTTAGGCCTTGCTTTTTATTTTTCATTACCTTTTCTTTTTCCTATTTTGGATTTTAGTTTCCTTTGGGCTTATGGGTGCCCTGATACTCCAGCAGAGATCAGAAGGGTACAGATCCATCCTCTCCATCTGTTATGTGGCTTTGCCATCCAAGCTTGGAGTGTCTTTACAAAGATAATAACAGTTGTGTTCTTTGCTCTCGTTTTGGATGCATAGACTGAAAAATTTAAAAAAAAAAAACAACTTGTAAAATGGCTTGTTAAAAAAATACAATTACCTCTAATTAGTAGTACGCGTAAATGTTTTACAGAATGAAAGGCGTGCTTTTTATTTTCTTACTTCGTTACATTGGTGGCGAAAGAAGTCTGTATGAAAATCAGTTCTTTGCTGACACAAGTTCCATTTGTTACAAATGAATTCTAATAAAAATGTCAGTGTTATGCAGCCCTGGCCTTTGCTTTTGTCCACTCATGCACTTTGGTTTTGAACTAACTATGTATGTTCCCTCTTCCCCCCTGGTTATCTGGTTAGTTCCTTTATACTAATAGTAATTCTACTTACCAAGAGGCTGCTATCTACAGGTGCCTGCCTTGAGGTGAGCACCTTTCACTGGTAAGCAAACTGAGGCTTAAAGAAATGGTTTGCCCAAGTTCACACAGCAAAGAAAGAAGCCTTGGTATCATTCAAACTAGAGATCATAGGCAATCTTTAATTCTTCATGATGACTACTATATAAGTGCATTAGGATGTATATAAGTATTATCATCTTGAAACAACTGGCATCTCTCAAGTACATAAAAACTCTTTGGGAACATGGCTAAGAAAATACTTGGCTTCGATTGTTTATTCAATCGTTCAATATTGTAAGTCAGAACTGTTGTAGGCGTTGCGAATGCAACTGTGAACAAATGAGATACTGCTGCTTCTCCTATGGAGATTGCAGCCTAGGGAGAGAGGTTTGCATTAAATACATAATGATAAAATTACACTCTGACAAGTGTTATAGGGGAAAGGAGAGATCCATGAAGTTAGGACTTTCTATTGTGAGGGACAGAAACTCTGACTCAGCTTAAAAGACAAGGAAAGTGTTTTTTGGCTCATATATTTAAAGATCAGGCATGGGCTTATGTTGAGAGAGTAGAAATATATAATCTTCAGAAACAACTGGACTCAGAACTCAGGTGATATCTTCAACACTTGGCATCTCTCTCTTTCTCCCATCCTGGTTTCTACTTTCTCAGTGTCAGTTCTAAGCAATCTATGCGGTCCTTGGAAACTTTGGGATCATAACATCAAAAAGCAGGCAAGTGGAAGAGTTAATTCCCCAACAGCACAAACAGAAATCCCCGAACAGAATGGATGCTTGTTTGCCCCCATTGATAGGACTTGGAGTAAGTGATCATCTCAGGATCACAGCTGTGGATAGGAGGAGAGAATGTGCTCATTGAGTTGCCAAATCAAGAAGGATGTGCAGTAGCTGTCACCTTGCCAAATAGTGATGAATATGGTAGGACCAACAACTGACTGCCAAGCAACCTAATGAATTAAGGTAAGGCAAAGCACAGGTATGCTGGGTAATGTTACAACTACATGTTGCCACGGAAATGATGAGGGAATGAAACAGTCCCATTATCCAAAAAGTATCTTGGAAAACTTGATACGAAATAGACAATTAGACTCTTTTTTTCCTCCCTCTTTCTTGCTCTCCACCTAAATTGTCCTTTAATTTTATAGATTCAATCACCCTATTGATTGATTGTGTAAGCACACAATCCCTAACCAGAAAAACAGGACAGAAATTTCAAGGTGAATCATACTTACTATTCTGATCATTGTGATGCATTATATTAAACAGATGTCTGATTGGAATGCCAGAGATGACAAAATAGCTCACTTCACACATGTACACACACGTAGGAATTATTAGTTAATAGTAACTCACTAATAGTTTAGGTTTCTTTTCTTAGTCATATTTATGATTAGACTTCATAAGTTAAGAGAATTTCGATAAAGTATAATAATTTGTAAAATTATAAATCTGAAAGGTGTTTAACTTTATGATTTTTAAAAAGGGTTTCTGTAAGTTCTAAGGAAATAAATATAGTAAGGAACAACTATGAATTTGAAATTGTAGATTGTATCATTATTTGTAATAGCAAAATAAAAGTGAAAACACCCTAAATGTTCACTAATAGGAAATGATTAAAAATAAAATGTATATATGTGAAATTGTATATATGTAAAATTTTAGACACACACACATCACAATACCATGAATAATACATCGTAATTTAGCCATTAAGTGGTTAAGTAGTTTGTGGGAAAAAGTTATGACATGAAAAATCATTAAAAGGAGGTATAAAATTATGTACACATATTAAAACAAAGAATTAAATGACTGGAAAGAAATGCATCATTTACTAAATGATAACTATGTAATAAAACTATCTTGTACTTTTTTCTAAAATTTTTATAATAAGTACTTTAAAGTAGGGGTGCTTTAAAATATATGAGAAGATGGATTAATTTTTAAAAATCAATTTAAAAAGGCAAGAATGGAGAGAAAAAGAAAGAACTCAGGAAAGAACCAAGGACAGGTGGGACAAATAGAAAGAAAATAATAATATGATAGATTTAAACAAAACAAAAATTACATTAAATGTAAATGTAGTATATCCAACTTAAAAATACACATTGTAGTCTAGATATGTAATGCTCATAAAAGTATAAGAATGCTGAAAGTAAAAGAAGGTCAAGAAATATGCCATGCAAACATAGCCAAAAGAATGCTGTGCTGTTATTAATTTCAGCCATAGCATTAGCAAATAATAAGTCAATTCACAAGGAAAACAGCTTCAATGCACCAGGAAGACGTAACAATTCTGTTTGTATGCACTTATCATACAGCTTCAAAATAGAGACAACAAAAATAGGCAGAAATAAATAGAATTACATACATATCCACGATCATAATGGGAGATTTTAAAACATTTCTCTCAGTAGTTGATAAAATTACTGTTTCAGAACAGACCAAAACTATTTAGTAATGATATAAAAGATATAAATAACCTGATTAACAAAATTAACCTAAGTGACCTATGTAGATCACTACTCAACAACTTAAGAATATAGATTATTCAACAGCTTAAGAATACATTCAATAAGAATTGAATACATTTTCAAGAGCACATGGAATAGTTACCAAAATTGACTAGGGATTGGACCATAAAGCAAATCTCAATAAATTTTGAGTGTTTTTTTTTTGTTTTTTGTTTTTTGTTTTTTGCGGTACGTGGGCCTCTCACTGCTGTGGCCTCCCCCGCCGCAGAGCACAGGCTCCAGACGCGCAGGCTCAGCGGCCATGGCTCACGGGCCCAGCCGCTCTGCGGCATGTGGGATCCTCCCGGACCGGGGCACGAACCCGTGTCCCCTGCATCGGCAGGCGGACTCTCAACCACTGCGCCACCAGGGAAGCCCTTGAGTGTTTTAATTATGTAGAATATATTCATTCGCTGACCACATTACAGTTCAACCGGAATTCTATATCAAAGATATTTAGAAAATTCCCATATGTATGCATGGTAATTAAAAAGCCTTCTAAATAGCAGGTCAGAGAAGAAATCACAATGGAAGTAAGAAATTATAACTATAAAATTATGAAATACTGCATATCAAAACTTATGGGATAAAGCTAAACTGTGCTTTAGACAGAAATTTATAGCCTTAAATGCATATGTTAGAAAAAAGAAAGATTGAAAACCAATGATCTTGAAATTAATTAGAAATTAGAAAATCAACAGTTAATTATATCCCAAGAAAGTAGAAGGAAGGAAATAATAAAGAAAAGAAATAATAGTAAAATTTAAAATACATACATAATAGGGAGTATCAACAAAACTTACAGTTAAAAGCTGATTCCCTGAGAGACAACAATATTGGTAAACCCTAGCAAAATGATTTAAACAAGAGAGATGGACAAGCAATATCAGGAATTTGAATAGGAGCATAATACTTCAGAACTTACCAACATTAACCACTCTAAGTAACAAAGGGTCCATATTCACAGTATATAACCAACTCCTAAAAATATATATTAAAAAGGCAGGTACCCCCACCCCCAGAAAAGATTAGGCACTAGGCCTGAATAGGTATGTCATGTCACAAAAAAAAAAAAAAAAAAAGTAGCCAAATTGCTCAAAACAAATGAAAAATTATTTAATTTAATAAATAATCATGGAAATGCATGAATGGTCCTTACACGTATAAAGCCTCTATGGAATTCTGCGCCATTCCCTATTATGAGCATACACTCTGCTTTTTAGAATTTTACAAATTCTAAAATTGCTTTTACAAATTCTAAAATTGCTTTTTAGCAATTTTACAAACGCTGTACAACACGCTTAAGCATTCCAAAGTAAAGTGGAATATATACATAGCTTATCCAGTAGTTTTACAGGTTGTAATTACATCATAAATAGAAATGCATGCATATGTGAGCAAGAGACTAAGAACAGAATAAAATTCTGTCCATTGAAACATTAATCATAGAGCCAAAAATTTTAAATAACAGAAATGTCCATCCACAGTAAAATGGATAAATATATTTTGGCAAAATGGCACAATGGAATACAGTGAATAAGTATGATCAACATAACATAAAGCAAACATAACATACCATACATAAAAAAATATGCACTCTATGATTCTCAAGTGGTTCCCTCTTGGGAGGAGGTAAGCAGTGATTAGGAGAGCAGAAAACAAACTTCTTGGGTGCTGACAATATTTTATTTCTTGATCTAGATGTGGTTCCATAGGTATTTGTCTTTTGATAAATCTCTGAGCTATACGTTTACTTTCTTGTGTTTTTCTCTATTCGTTGCATGTCAATAAAGATTTATTAATGGCTATTATTTATTTATATATATACACGTATAAAATAAATTTGTTTTCAAAATATGAATATTATAGCAGTGTTTGTCAATGTACAGGATCCAGCCCACTCTTAGACTACAGGAATGACATGCAATTCCATAGAAAGTTTACACGGGTAAAGAACACTCATCATAACCTAGTAAGCTATTCAATGTTGCTAAAATTTGATGTAGAAACAATTGTTGTTAAATTTTAGTGTAACCATTATTTACAACAGCCAAGACATAGAATCAACCTAAATGTCCATCGACAGAGGAATGGATAAAAAAGATGGAATATACAATGGAATATTACTCATCAGCCATAAAAAAAGAATGAAATAATGCCATTTGCAGCAACGTGGATGGACCTAGAAATTATTATACTAAGTGAAGTAAGTCAGGCAGAGAAAGACAAATATATGATATCACTCATATGTGGAATCTAATTTTTAAAAAACGATAGAAATGAACTTATTTACAAAACAGAAACA
This sequence comes from Lagenorhynchus albirostris, assembly GCF_949774975.1. Lineage (NCBI taxonomy): Eukaryota > Metazoa > Chordata > Mammalia > Artiodactyla > Delphinidae > Lagenorhynchus > Lagenorhynchus albirostris. Next base: position 58,312,756 of record NC_083101.1, on the reverse strand, counting down.
GACTCACTGACTTCAAAAAAAACCTTATGATTACCAAAGGGGGAAGGTCGGGGGGGAGAACAAATTAGGAGTTTAGGATTAACATATACATACTACTCTGTATAAAATAAACAACAAGGACCTACTGTATAACACAGGGAACTCTACTCAATATTCTGTAATAACCTATAGGGGAAAAGGATCTGAAAAAGAATGGATATATGTATACGTATAACTGAATCACTTTGCCGTACATCTGAAACTAATACATTGTAAATCAACTATATCCCAACATAAAATAAGAATTAAGTTAAAAAAAACAGTTAACTCAGAAACTTTAATCATATTAATTGTCATTTTTAAAGATATTTCTCAAGGATCTGTGTGTTACACCAGTACAGTTTACAAGTGTGTAGACACAGTCTGAGGAGGGCATCAGCTGCTCAGATGCAGGGTAAAGACAAGGACCTCCCACTTCAGCTTTGATATTATGTATATTAATATATACAAAAGTGTATATAATAAAGACTTTATGAAACAAAGTTTAGTGAAACCAAAATTATTTTGGTCTCTTCAGTTCTTATCATTTATTTTTCCTACTGGGACTGGAAATAAAAGAGCTAGATGGGATAAAGCGACTTTTACTGTGGCTTAGACCACTAAAGTCAATAAAGTCTTGGGTATGAACTGCCTATCGGTTAGAAGGATTTAAGTGTGTCTCTTGGTCCTAGATTGTGCTGGTAGCCTATCCAGTAAGTTGAAAGCGTGGATCATTGGCTACCAAGACAGACAAGCATGAGAGTATAGATGGATCGGAGCTGGATTTATATCATTTCTGGAAAATCAACTTAAAGTGCAAAACCTATTGATTACAACAATATCATGTATCAGGAAGAAAACCAAAACCCTGGAATCAGATTTGGGTTCAAATCCGGCCTTCATCATGTATTAGCTGAGTTGGTCCTAATCAAGCTACTTAATTTTCTAAACCTTTATTTTCTCATATATAAAATAGAGATGAATTATCTACCCTCCAGGTTTATTATACAAATTAAAAAGAATTTATATAATATGCATACTAGTTATGATTCATGGAGGATTGATGCTCATTGTGGATAAAACTCAGCATTTCCACTTTCCCATTAAAAAGACACACATGTCTTTAAAATACAATATTAAAGAAGAAAAACAATAGTCATCTACAAAATATCTTGTAATAAATTAATATGCATAGTTTGAATCTTTTTCCTGGCTGTGGGACAGTCTTTCAAGATACAGACGAAATGGTCATTTCTGCAAAGTCATCCAGGAATTGCTCTACTGATTTCTCCCTTACTGAATGCCAAGTTAATTACTGTGAAATAGACTTGGTTGTGCCATGTTGGTGTTTGGACAGCGCTGTGCATTGCAGAGTGTTTTACAGCTATTAATTATTGTCCTCACAATGTTGGGAAGTGGACCACTGCAACCTTCTTGGAGCACTAATTAGCCTCTGGCACAGAAAGGTCATATAACTTGCTGAAGGTCATTCACTGAAGAAAGCGTTGAAGACTGCAGGCAGAAGAAGGGACCCAGTTTGCTGAAATGTGAAGAACCACAAAATGGAAATCCGGAGGTCTAGTATCTAAACTCAGCTTTGCCACTCACTCTGTTATCTGGGCAAGTCACATAATCTCTCTCAGCCTCATTTCCTCATTTGAAAAATAGTAAGAATGACTCATAGATATTATTGAGATCTAGATTCTAGGATTATAATAGCCTAAAATCTCTTGAATGGAAACATACATTGACAATTTTATCACTAAAAATATATCTCGTCATTTTTTCAAAAGTTAATAATCATCTGAAACATGTTGGACTCAGTTGCCAAGAAGGAACAAAATCCAAGATTGAGTGAAACAAGGCTGGAGGGAACCCTATGGAACTGCATTTAACCTTCAAAAGACAGTTGTGTGTAGGAGATACGGGATTTAGAGCAGGTCAACCAGGCTTCTGTGCATCTAGGCTCCTCCACTTGGTAGCTGGGCAATTAACTTTTCAAAGCCTGTTACCTCCTCTATAAAATAGGGATAATACTTCTCTTAGGAAGTTTTTGTAAGGAGTAAAAGAGATGGCACAGACTAAGGACAAAGTAAATAATAACTAAGAATACTTGTTTTCTTTCTAGTAAGGAAAGTAAAACATAGGAAGGATGAATTTCTGCTCATTTACACCAACACAGTAATGTGTAACACTGAAAATATTTTTCAATATATTCAGTAAGAACACACAATTCTTCTACTCTCCATTTGAAATGTTCTGAACTAAGAAAATATGTTTTGAGCTAACAAAGATCATCTTGGCATTCCAACTGCATACTCTACCTGATGGTATTAGCGAGGGGCTTGTGATTACTGATAAAGTCGCCTGCATGGTCATCTGGACTGTTTATTCCTTCCTTCCTTCTTTCATTTATTCAGTTATTTAACAAACACTCATCTCTTTTCCTTAATACTGGGCAAGTAATTTGCCAGACTCTGAAAAGACCATAATATCCCTATCCTCAAGATGCTTCCAGACTACAAAGGAAAACTTATATCAACACATCATTGCATCAGAACAACATGAAGTAGGTTGCCCTTGAATAACTCAGTTCTACACAGGAAAGTCAGCTTGGACATCTTGTCCCTTGCAAAGTTGCACTGCATCTTGAAAGATGAGTAGGATTAAATCAGTTGGGTAAGTTTGGGGAACACATTATGGGCAGAGAATAGCGTGCTAAAGGGCAAATGTTAGCACATGAGGTTAAGGAAACGACAAGGGCTTTGTCATCAGGGCTGCATGGGAAGAGGCAGTACTAGCAATGATAGAGGGACCATGTGCTGAAGAGTTGGTTTTCATCATGAAGTTAATCAGGTGCCATGGGAGGAATTCATAACAGAAGTGGCATGAATGAACCAATGGAAAGACCCCAAATTCTTGCTCAGAATTGCTGCAATCACAAAACTATCATCAGCAAAGGAGAACTTTCAGTCCTCTCCCTCCCTCCACCAGGGTGGCCTCTGCCCCATCATCTCTGGGCCATGACAGGGGAGAAAGTGTTGCTAACTTGACCGTGGTTGTACCCACAAGTAATCATGCCAAGATAAACCTTTGTGACCTCACCCTCCATATCCCCTCTTATCATTCCATTTGTATCTCTCTTAAGGCTCTTGCCACATTAGACCCTGTATTAGTTATCTTAGTTCCATTACTACATAAAAAGTTCTGTTAAGGCCATAATTACTAGTGAGCACAACCACTGTGCGTTATGAGGCAAGAACCCAGGCTCCGCTCACCATAGATACATCCTTTTCTGCTCCAAGTGGCTATTCGGTAAGTGAATTTAAGGCTTCTCTTGGGGTCCAGCCATCTTGCTCTCCCTCCTTAAGCACACTTGATTATGCCAGCCTCAAGATATAGATGTGAACTGACAGGAGGTAAAGGGGAAGGAAGGTAGAAGGTACCAACTAGGCTTTTTGAGTCAGACTGTGATCAGGGCTTTGAACTGTGCTGCTTTTACTTAGTGGTGCCCAGATTCTCACTTAGTTGTTATTCCCTACAGTGATACCCAAGGATAGTTGAGGTCAGGGTACAATTCAGGCTTTCTACTCTGATCATACTATCGTTTGATACCATCCTTAACTTTTACCCACATCTCATAGATACTCACTGAATCCCTTGAGGATGCACTGGTGCTCTATCCCCTGATCGTTTTTTTTGTTTGTTTGTTTGCTTTTAAATCTAATCCCAACAGAATGGGAAATGAGAATTTAAAAAGCTCACTGGATAATCACACCATGAGGGATAGACATCGCCACATTTAAATCACTCAGATTATCTGCCGTTAAAAGCACCCTGAAGATATGTTTCAAAAATTATAGAGAATCTGACAATAGATACCCATTAAGTGGGCGCTATTTACCAGACATTTTTGCTTGGCTGGGGATGCAAAGATGAGTTAAATGCAGCACTCGCATTAAAGGAACTGTTTATGTAATAGGGGTTACTAAGATGGCTAATACAGGACTGAATGTGACAAGAGCCTTAAGAGAGATACAAATAGAATACGATATGGTACAGGGGATATATAGGGTGAGATCAGGAAGGTTAATCTTGTCATGACAAACATCCAACTCTGAGATTTGAATCTCTTTTAACTGAAAATGTTTATGTCATGCACAGATACCCCCAATCTCAGCATTACTGTGAGCCCTAAAGAATGGACAGCATTTTAACAGATAAAATCTAGGGAAGAGGGAATTCTAAGTGGAGGAAGTGAAGAAAAAATTTTAAAGGCAGGAATGTGGGATCAGTTCTTATAGCCAGAAAGTCATGGGCGTGAAGCCCCGATACAGAATATTTCTTCTCCCCGTTGCCTCCCTTCCCACCCTCACTTCTCCACTAGGTTCTCAGTTTCTTTTCCAATTGTCCCATAGTATCTACAACAGGCTGCTTTACCCCCAGGCTTTCTTCCAGTTTGCATCCAGATGGTACTTTATTGCTTTCTACCTCTCCTGGATTTCAGGAAAGGACTTCAGCATTAGATAAATATTTCTTAGGACTGTTCTCTCAAGCTCTTCCTCTTTCTAACCAGATCACTGGACGATGTGCAGAATAAAAGGTTTCTGCAAGATAAATTTTCTGTGAGCTTCCAAAAGAAAGTCTCCTTAGAGAAATCAAATAAATTCAAGGAAATAACAAATCATGGCTTATTCTAAAAAAACACTTTATTCAGAAGTGCACCCGTGACAGATATCAAGTTCTTATGTTAAGATAGGGTCTGTAATAAAACTGAAAGCCTTTGACCTGTGAGAACTCCTCTGGGTGGACCCGCAGCCTACCTGGTCTCTGTGATTCAATTCAATGTCAGCTCCATTCTTGATATAGTTGAAAAGACTTTTGTTTAACCTCCAAGGATATTTCCCAACCTATCCTCAAAAAGTAGCTAGGGAGCAGACAGTCCCAAGATTTCCCCTTCCTGCCTCAGCCAGGAAGGCCCCTCGCATGCATCTGTGCCTGCTTTCACAGATGCAGAATGAGAACCTGCAAATCCAGCAATGCAATGAATAGAGATTATTGGGCAATGGGGCTATAAATAGAGTGCTTTAGAACCCAAGGCCCATTCAGCCTGCTTCTGTCAGCATAGACTAAGAAAGGAGGCTTTATTATTATAGCAGGAGCAAGTATACAGGCTTTCCTTGCCAGTAAAAGCAGCACATAACACACTCAACATGCCAATTGGAGTTAGAGCATAAATCACAGGTCAGTTCTGAACAGCATAGGAAGAGCTTTCCCTCATCATAATTATTAAAGCTAAAAAGCACACCTGGGAAGCTCGTTATTGTGAAAGAGAAATCAGTCAGTTGGTCTTCTATATTCTCTTGTGGTGCTTTTCGTCAGTGGGTGGGATGGATGGAGATGTTTCTCTACAGTCTTCAGTTGATATTTCTGAGAGAAGGAGAGGGTTTAGGTGAGCAGGTAAGACAGTAAATCAAAGTGGGACTTCTGCTTACAAGGGGGATGTATCAGACTGCTCTAGGTAGCTGAGATGAGTAAAACTAGGAGCTCAGGATAGAGCAATAGATAAAAGGATTTTCTAGAAACCAGAGATGTCCAAAGAAGGACAAATCTTCACTGGAGGTATTTCAGAAGAAAGTGATTGGCCATTTAGTCAAGGATGCTAGATTGGTCACAGATGCTAGAAAGGGGAATGAGGTAAGAATGGGTAGCCTAGATGTTCACATAAGGCCCCTTCCATCTTCATATGCTTTAATAAATCAACTTTCCTCAGAATACAAATTAAATCACAGTCCCCATGGAAGAGCTCATTCCTATTCATTCAGGGAAATATGCTCACTTTGTCCATAGCCCCCAGTAGGTTCAAATCTCCCTCATCTAAACACCATCAAAGGCAGGCCCCTCAACTGCTCTCACACTCAAGAGTATGAAATATTTTCTTCTTTTAAAAGAAGGGTGGCATTGCCTATGTTTCCATTATGAAAAGGATGAGTTCTCGGAAATCTGTTTGAATTATAAGTGCTATTTTGAATGCACTAAGGATGTTTATTACATAAATGAATCCTGTGATAAATTAACCAGGATTTTAGTGGGGGGGGTCACTTTTTTATTTGCCATTTTGTTAATCCATATAATGGTCACCTGCAGAGGCAGCTGGACCCTCAACCAGGTTTGGTTCGATGTCATGAATGATGATACCAAAAACACAGCAAGAGGGTATGAAAAGGTTTACTACCGGCATAACTGAGGTCCCTGGGAAGGCAGGGCATTCCTCTCAAGCAGGTCTGAAATGGTTTGAGAGAGCAAGGGAGGGAGGCAGGCCTGGGTTTACTGTGGTTAGGAGGTGGTACCAGGGTGAGAGTTCCCACGTGGCAGGGGTCTCGTGGTTTGAATCTCCTGCTGGCACCAAAGGAAGGCGTGCCCAGGATTTCTTATCTACTCGTCCAGATGTAAGGCACAAGAGGCAGAGGGAGGGGTGAGGCTTAAATGCTCTCAGAAGTCATATATCAAAAAAAGGAGTCAAACTCCTCATTACAATCTGCTAGAGTGGACACATGCCGCCTTTGCTTTGGTCAACTCACAGCTGAACCTCTTCCTAGGTTTGGAGAGTCCACCATCTTGTGAAACTTGTACAGAAATAGGAATTTGCCTTCTACCCACCAGGAGCCAAAAAGCCCAGACATTGGCTGTCTCTGAAGCCTGGAAGCTTGAGCGTAGGTATATAGCCCAAACTAATTCAAGCAGGAGACGAAGTTCATTCAGAGGTCACGGTTAACGTCCAGCATTGGCAAGCGCAGAGACACTAGTACCGGTGACCTGCTCTAGTGGCGGTGGTGCCCTGACCAAACTCTTCTCAAGGTATGATTTTGGCTGTAGTCCTGGCAACAAGCTCCCCTTGATTCTTTCCTATTTGTAAGTTTGGTGCTCCAGGCCTTCCATCTGTCTGTGAGCCAGATAACATCTTCCCACAAATTCTTTCCTGCTGAACCACCCAAAGTCAATTTCTGTTGTTTGCAATGAAGAATCCTAACTAGTCACACACACACACACACACACACACACACACACACGCACGCACGCACGCACGCAGAGGCATTCACATGCAGACACGTGCACACTCTGAGTAGGGATAATACACGTATAGAGTAAACATAAGTATAGATCAAGGAAATAAATAGCTTAACTTTGGCATTTCAACAGGTCTCTGGTATGTTGCTCAATAACTGGAGTGGCTATATTTCAGAGACATTTTCTAACAAGGAAGTATAGAAATAGAAAATTATGAGCCCCCAATTTTAGATTCAACAATTTAAAAAACCCATTTTGTATTAAAACCATTGATCACAAGACATAATTGCAGTTAGTAAGAAATTTTGAGAGGATAAGAAGACAGATGACACAAGTACCTTTGAGAATGCACTGGGTGTATGAATATCCTGACAGAGGCACATGTAAACGTCACATATACCTCAACAATATGAGATTGAGTTTATAGGCAGTTTATTTGCCAAGAATGACTAGAACTTCTCCTGTGACATTCTGCTCTTTAAGTACATGTTTTCATTTTATTTCTTATAGAATATAAGAAATGTATTTCCTTAACCTTGAGGCTACAATTACTGCAAAAATGCTTTAGGTATTTGTTACTGGATATTGAACTTACTCTCTGTATGTTGTTAGAGGAAAATGCATTTGTTAGACTATGTTTGCTGTAGCAAATTGAATTTAACCACCTAAGATGAAATGTACACATCAGTTCTGTGATAATTTTCTCATTATAAATGATTGTGCTAATTTTATGTTCTACACAATATAAATGTCTCGAAGTTACTCCTTAGTCAAAGAGCATTATGACCCTTGTTTGAGCTTAATCCTTTACGCAGTTTCAGAAAACTAAGCTTGTGGTTCTAAAAGACTTATTCATAAAAGCAATGAGAAGCTTCTTTCAGCCACAGAAGAAAACAGAAGTCATTGTCTTCTAATTATAAATAGTGAAAAGAAACACAGCCACAAATATTTCTGAAAATTTGTGTATTTCTATTATTCTAGAGACAAGAGCAAAATCCACCTTGGGAGAAGGATGTTTTTTGAGCTGGTACTCTACTGGGCTTTCAGGTTATCAGATGTAAAGCCAAGATCCTATTCTGGCATGTTTATAAGTGTAATCATGTAAAAGGCTGTCTTAATTGTGAGGAAAGTTGTTAATTCTGTAAATTATTATGCTGCTGATAACCACTGCCTACTGGAGACAAGATAAGCTGGTTTTCCCCTTTGAAACTGGTTACTTGCTCACCAAACCTACTTTATCTCCCTCCTGGGCACATACTTGAGCTACATTTCCCAGATTTCCTTGCAGGTAGGTGTGGCCATGTAACTGAGTTCTAGCCAATGGAAAACAAAAGAAAGTAACTTTCCAGGCCTGATGCCTGAAGGAACTCCTAAATTGATCCTCTCTGCTACTTCTCTTTCCTCTGGCTCAATGCAGATGAGCACAATATCCTTGGAAGCCATATAACAAAGACAGTAGAGTCTCAAGGTAGAAGAGTCAGGATCTCTGAGACACTGGTTGAAGAAGACCCACCCTCATTTGTAAAAATCAACTCTGAATTTTATATGAGTGGGAAACAAATGTCTATCACATGTGAATCACTACATATTTCTGGCTCAGTCTGTAGGGTAGACTGGCCTCAGCAATGTATGGTGGAGGCTGGGGACAGATATGGCTACTGGAGAAGCTGTGTGGAGGAGCAGTGATGTGTCCTCTCCAGTGAAAAATGGTCTTTTCTGCTTTGTAATTTTGTGTTGTTAGATATTATCACCTGATCTTAGACATGTTTTGGGGGGAAATGAGAGGAAACTGTCTCTAGTCTGTCTCAGAATTTGGGGGTAGATGGCAGAAAGAACCTCCAGGACGATGGTAGCAGTCCAGAGTAAGAGGCTGTCTGTAGAGATAAAAAAATGTTTGTGACAAACGAAAGAGTTCTCTGAAAAATGCTCATAAATACCTAGGGATGGAAACATGATAAATGCCACAGCCACATGACTTGGTTCTCCATTATTTGTGTATTAAAAGGAAGGTGGTTCCTGAGGACTGGAGAAATTAGGATCTCAGTTACATAGTTGTCTATATGGGGCAAAATGCTATTTCAAAGTACACATTGCCATAATTTAGCCTGATCACCAGAGCTTCAGCCTTTAGCCTTTAGCCTGACTCACCCATTTGGCAGATTAACGAAGGGCCATCTTTGCAGTAGAGACAGCCCCACAGGGAAGTCACATTCTAAGCTTCTATGTTCAAAAGGCATCAACGTGGTGTGAATCAGAAGCAATTTGCTCCAAGATATCTAGAGGAAAACACTATTTTCTTTCTGCCCCAGATGAACTCATGAAACCTCTGAGCAGGAGAGGGGGGAAATGCACAGAGTACAGGAAGCAAGAAAGAAGCCATACAGAAGTGTGTCTTGTCCACCACCCGTTTTCTGTACAAATAGAAGGGACTGAGGACAACAGTAGAGGCTATCCCAGAAGTTTGGGTACTTCTAGAGTAAGGAGATTGGCAGCTTGCTCCATTTATGGAATGTGTGTGTTTTTTCTTGTTGTTTTTTTTTTTAAACATCTTTATTGGAGTATAATTGCTTTACAAAGGTGTATTAGTTTCTGCTTTATAACAAAGTGAATCAGCTATACATATATATATATATCCCCATATCTCCTGCCTCTTGCGTCTTCCTCCCACCCTCCCTATCCCACCCCTCTAGGTGGTCCCAAAGCACCGAGCTGATCTCCCTGTGCTATGTGGCTGCTTCCCACTAGCTATCTATTTTACATTTGGTAGTGTATATATGTCCAAGCAACTCTGAGTTTTTTTGTTTGTTTGTTTGTTTACTTGTTCTTTTAAGAGCTGAAGTTGCCAAATATTTCCCACACCACTGCCCAAGTGATGATAGAGATCAACAGAGATGGTGAGAAGGCAAATCTTGGCATCAGAGGGGCCTAAGAGAACCATCTTGTATTTTCCTCCTATTAATGAGAGACAAAGAGAGGTCCACTGTACCCAGGAGCAGAGGATTTTGTTCAGAGAGAGCCTGTGGGACTGCCTGGGGATTTCCTCAGCCAGTCCAGGGAAGATTCCACATTAGAATGCATGAGTAGATTACCCAAGCTGGGGACTGAAGGATAGCATGGCTGCAATTTACTAAAGATTGCCAGTGTCAGACAAATGAATACATGCTGAATGAACATTTGCAACCTATCCAGTTACTGCCTTCTCCAGCAAGCACTGGGCATTCCTGGGGGCAAAACACATGCTAGACGTGACATAATCCATGACTGAGAGGAGATAAAACCAAGAGGTAGACCCTTTCCTCTCCAACACCATCACTGGGCTGTCACCAAAGCTCTTTAAGAGTCATGGTGGACCTACGTATATACCCCAAAACTTATACATGAATGTCCACAGCAGCATTATTCATAGTATCCAAAAGTGGAAAGAACTCAAATGTCCATCAGTTGATGAATAGACAAGCAAAATGTGGTATAGCCGTACAATGGAATATTATTCAGCAATAGAAAAAAATGAAGTACGGATAGAGGCTACAACATGGATGAATATTAAAAAACATTACACTAATTGAAAGAAGCCAGCCGTGAAAGGCTATACTGTATGATTCCATTTATATGAAATGACCAGAAGAGGCAAATCCACACAGTCAGAAAGTATTTGTGGTTGCCAGGGGCTGGAGGTGTTGGGAGAAATAGGGAGTGATTGCTAATGGGTATGAGGTTTCTTTTTAGAGTGATGAAGATGCTCTAAAGTTGATTATGGTGATGGTTGCACAGCTCTGTAAATATTATAGACATCATTTTATTGTATGCCTTTAATGGATGAATTGTATGGGATGTGAATTATATCTCAATATATATTATTATTAAATTATTGGAAAAAAGAATCTTGGTGGGGGTTAGAGGTGTCTCTGGGGAGGAAGGAGATGGGAGGGCTGATTACAATTAATCATAAACTGGAAAAAACTAAGTTACTATTGAACCAGCTTTAAAAAAACACTTAAAAGTAATTTAATATTTTCTACTATTATCAGAAATGGGAACTCATCAGGTACTGGCCCTTTTAGAAGGCTGACTCTGTGACACAGGAGCCAAATCATTTGTTTAAAGGCAGAGAAAGGTGGTATTTTTATAAAATTCTCTGGAGACAAGGAATTTTCTAGAATCTCATGTTAAAGCCAGATTTTTTTAGTGAGGGGTGTGTGCGTGTACATGTGCGTGTGCATGTGCGTGTGTGTGTGTGTATGTGTGTAGTAATCAGAGAATGAAGGTATACAGAAGGAAAGGGTAGAGAGAAGATAAATACCTCAAACTCAGGCTTTCAAGATGGCCCAATCCTGAAACAGGCAACTGAGAAAGTCAAATTTTTAATCTCCTTCTTTCTTTTCTCCCTGTCTTTATATTCCTCCCCTCCTCCTGTTAAATTTCCCAATAGGAAAGACAACTCAAGACCTGCACTCCAATAGTTTGAGTCTATATGACCTCTCCTCTATCTTGCCTTCTCTACCAGATGACTTTCAACCTGTCAAATTCCATGCACTCTTCTTTGTGGCTTCACACTCAAGAACACTACCAGCGAAATCGCTCATTCTCCATTTAATCTGGCAAAGCTACAAAAGCTCCACTCGAATGGATTTCCCCAGTCAGGAACTCTATCAGCAGAAAATACGCCATTCCTCAGCTCAGGTCCAACTCTCACTGTACAATCCTGAGATGTTGCTGCTCTGGGACATAAATGGCAGCACCAAAAGGATCACTAAAAATTCTTAGGCATGAATTCCCAGAACTTGGGAATCATCTCAGAGAGACCTCACGAATGGACCTGCACACTAGTGCTGAGGTAAGGGAGGAAAGGGGCTCCCTCTCTTCGGCCCCTTCATCCAAAGGGATGACAAGGCAGTGTCAGTTCTGAAAAGAAGTTATATGGCGGGAGAGCATGACAGGCAAGGAGCAGAGGCTCTAACCAAGGAAAGGCCCTTTGTTCCCAACAACAATCCTTTCTGTCCCCTTAACGCTCATCTTAGGTGTCACCATGAAGTCATCCTGAGTCTCCTGTTTAAATATGTCTTAGTCAGAATTCTTTTCTGCTGGATATCTTAGCACATCTAACATGTTAATAGGTTACCCCTTAACATCTTAAAATGCTGAGATACCTAAAATGGATTGGAAACCTTAGTAGGAGAAGGGAGTATGAAGTTTCTCTTAATCCCAAACTTTTTTGACCCGAGAATCCACAGTGGCCCACAATGCCGATGAAACTCATGTGGAAGTCCAGTGCTCCAAGGCATGTAGCTTGGAAAGTATTAATGAATATCAAACTCCTAAGGGAAAGAGTAAATCCAAAAGCTTGATCGCAGCATTTCCCAAAGAATATCTCTTGGAATTTTATTCATGCATAGTATTCCTCTGCAAAGGATGCTTAAATAGGTTTTGGGAAAACTGCCCTTGCTAGAAATTACTTGGCTTTTTGTCCCCCTAAATATTTATAGATTAATTTATATCACCTTATCTTTGTCTCCAGGCATTACTTCATCTGAGGAAAAGGGTTTTAATATTTGCTTGAGTTAAATAACCACACATATTTGAGACTGTTACAATTAATTTCCATCTAAGCTACATCAGCACCAAGTCAGATGATGAGGCTTCCCCCACCCCTTTTTAATTGAAATAACTTGTGCTTCTGCTAGTTGCAGGAGAAGTTTTACATATGATTCATCCCTGTAGCTACTCTCCTGCAATAACACCTTGAACACAGAGGTATGCAAGAGAGTTTTGTTGAATAAAAGAACAAAAGATAACATGAGAACCACAGCTGACAGAAGAATACAGTCCTAGATGGAGGACAGGTTTGACACATATTTTTCCTGATAATCCAGTCATCAGAGCTCTGCCGTTCATGACTGCATCCAAGCCCTTTTAAAAGCCACAATATAGTCTGCCACTTCCTCAGAGGTGTGCATTCTACATATACCTGGAGAAAAATAGCAAAACCCTTTGACTGAGATTAAATGATGTCCAGAGGCTAAAATCAAGCTCCTGGGATGTTGTCCAAGGAAAGCCTAGCATGCAGGGTTTTTGCCTTGAGGACTGGCTGCAATATCTCCTCCTCCAATTGATACCTCGCCCAGTGAGTAGATGTTACTAGAAGGATGATGTTTGTAGCAAAGGACTGCCCCAGGCCTTTGATAGCTTCCATGGTGGTTTCAACAGGAAGCAAAAGAAACTGGCACTACTGGTCAACCGTTCCCTGCTTCTCTGCATCATCCTTGTGCTAAAAAATCTACTCTGTTTAACATGATAAACTTCTAAAAGTAAAACTCTATCACCTACTCTCGGTGTAACTTTGTCATTCCACTGCTCAAATATGGCTGTGAAAGGAGAACACTTTGCCATATTAGTGGTTATCTTGCCCAGCGGTCAAAATTATCCCAGGGTGTCATGTTTCCTGCTATTTCTAGTTATCAAGTTGTTGCAAAGGAAGAGAAGGCAAGGGTTGATCAATTCATTCACAAATGCACTTATTTGCTCATTCAGCAACATTTACTGAACGTCTGCTATGTCCCAAGAATCGCTAAGTTGATTCCTTAATTAAATCTGACTGACTCACATAAACCTTAGACACATAAAAAGTCTTTACAAGTGCTTGCATTTCATATCTGGAAGTTATATAGTTTTGGCCAATCACTTTCTCTGCTATTTCTTGTTTCTTACATTTCTGGTTTCTTTTCCCCACTTTGACTCCATACCTCCGCTTCTACTCTCTTTCTAGCTAGATGGTTTACATATCAAAAGGCTTCTTCAGAGAAACAGAACCAAGAGGAGATAAAATATGAAGATTTGTTTTAAGGGATTGGCTCACGTGATTGTGAGCACTGATGAGTCTGAGATTTGACCAGTAAGCTGGAAACTCAGGCAAGATTTGATGTGTTGATTTTGAAATCTGTAGGCCAGGCCAGCATACTGGAAACTCAGGCAGGAGTAGATGGTGCAGTCTTGAGTCTGAAAGTTGTAGGGAAGAGTGGCAAGCTGGAAATTCAGACAGATTTCCATGTTACTGTCTTGGGGTAGAGCTCCTCCGTTCCCAGGAAATCTATTTATGCTCTTGAGGCTTTCAACTGATTGGATGAGGAGGCCCACAGACATAATCAAGGTCAACCTCCTTTACTTAAGGTCAATTGATTGCAGATGTTAATCACAACTATAAAACACCTTCATAAGAACATCTTGACTAGTGTTTGACCAAACTGGATACCATAGCCTTGCCAAGTTAACACATAAAATGTAACCATCACAATTTGATATTTTGGATTTCGTCTTATTTTCCCTTGGTGATAATGTAGGACCAATGTGATAACGTAGAACTGAAAGTTCCTGCATATCAGTTCTATATCTTTGAGCAACCAACTACATCAGGTTTGAGGGTTGAGAGGGAATCTGAAAATGGCAATGCATATATGCAAGAGATTTGGACCCAACCCTTGAGGAACTTCTGCTGTAGGTAAAGAAACATTACTTAGAGTAACTTTATTTGATTAGAAGTCTAAGTCTCTATAACAGGTATGTATATGCAAATGATAGAATGGCATAGTGGAATGACGGATTAGTTCCATCTATTAAAGGGAAGATGGGAGGGAATTCATGAAGTTGAACTGCTATGTCTTGAGGATGAATATGATAATTTTGGGTGGAGAAATGGCAAGAAAACATTCTGGGCAGAGGAAACTGAAGAAATAAAGCCTGGGTGGAATACTATGGAGTCCGGTTGTTTGCTTATCTGGAGAGAGAGAGGAGCAAGTAAAATGGTCAGAAAGAGGATGGGAAAAGAGAACTGGGAACAGAATGAGAAGGACTTCAGATGTCATAATTAGTGGCTGTCACATTACCCTATAGACAACAATAAGGCAAAAACTTCACACAAGATACTGAGATATTGGGAGGGTTCCCAAACATAGGGATTGAGAAGATATGGGGTGACTGTCTCAGAAAGATGATGTGGCAAAGAGGAAAGAGGCAGCCTTGCCAGAGGGCTGTGCCATCTGATTTTCTGGGCTGAACTTCATCACCACATCGTCATCATCAGACATTTGTATCAGCTATAGCACCTTCTCACAAGAGCCCTGTTCTCCTTCACCAGGAGGCCAGAGGCAACTCATCCAAACTGTAGCTTGTCATCTCTTGGCATTTACAGCTTCACCTGATCCACAGGCTCATTAACGTTATGCACAAATGCCTTGGGATGTTTATGACTTGGTGTAATCTTTGTGACCGCCCAGGAGGAGAGCTTGAGTTTGTGAGTTACCCCTGACTCACCCACCCGCTGCGAAACCTTTCGCTAATCAACTCAGTTTGTAAAAAGGAAGGTGACTTTTTCCTTTCAATTATAAAAAACGGAGGGGGCTTTATTCACCAAACGACTTGGTGCTAATGTAGCCTAGATGGAGATTAGTTATAATTTTCTCAGCTCTGTATGGTTATACAACTCAAGCAAATATTAAAAACCTTTTCCTGAGATGAAGTAATGCCTGGAGGCTAGAATCAAGGCTAATGCCAAGTGAGGTTTTATGTTGCCTACTTAAGGTGTCACCACAGAGCACGTCCCATAATGTGAGCTTCAGAAGATTGACCCGGGAGGCCAAGTGCGTGTGGAACAGTGATCTGGGGAAGGGAGGGGATCGCTGTTGTCTAACCTGCTCCTTTGCTCTGATAGTCCAGAGTACAGACTCAGCATCTTGTTCCTAAACTTAAGCTAAGTATGGAAGACTCTGAGTCATTGAGATGCTTCAAGACATTAATATCATTTCTCGATTTTCTTCAAAAGACTTGAGTGAACGAATTGTCATTCTGCTCCCTCCCAACATGGAATCTCTCTCCCTCCAGCTCTCTCTCTCTCTCTCTCTCTCATTCTCTCCACTTGCTTTGACCAGTAACAAAGAACAAAAATTTAAAAACATAAAAAGGTGAGTACTTCCCACTCTACAAAACATTCTGTGTGGTTACTACACTGTTCATAAGGTACATAATTCAACTAGAGATCCCACATCTTTAAATGGGGTTCAAGAGGGTGGGTGGAAGAATAAAGATTTGCTCTAAGCTTCTGACAGCAAAGTCCACTTATTTCCATGCAATTTCCCCACCCTTAGAAGGGCAACATTCTTAGAGAAAAGGGAGCAGTTGTAATTATTCCAAATAACAGTGCCTTCTCAATTCCTCAAGCAATATGGTGAGTGCTAAGCTAAGAATAGTTAAGAAGATGAAGAGGAAGCAGTGTGAGATAAAAACTATGCAATGCACGGAAAAGGTACTGACATGGGAACATTATTTTATGTGCTTAATTTCCTAACAAACAGTAGCACAAGGATCTCCTAGCCCTCCCACGTACATTTCCTCTAACAGTAGACTTCTGCTAAGCTTCTGCTCATTTTCTTTTTGTGGGATAGTCTCACAAGTGACTTCCTGAATACAGAGTTGCCCACAGGGTATGGTTCACATTGAAAAAAGTACCACTGACCTCATTGCTACCAAAAGCTTCAGTTGGCCCTCTTTACTCCATTTTGTGCTCAAAAGTTAGAGGAATAAAGCCTTAGTCATACCAATCGTACCACCTGAGAGATTAGATCAATGAGCCAATTAGATACAAACAAGGTTTCTTTTCTAAAAATTAATTCTATTTATAATAGTTTCCTGAACAATCTTTATCTTTACCAGGTACTTATTTGGGTGTAGTTTTTCTCCAGAAGGGAGCATGTAAAACCTTCCATGAAATTGCAGTTTATGGAAAATGCAGGTAACTGTTCCCTGTTCGTAGCTCTGTTAAACCATTATACTAGGATGGTCACACTTTTGGGTATCTACACCCTTGCTTAATCCCAACTCATGGCCGACTCTGGGCTCGGCCATGTGACTTGACACAGCCAACTGGGCAACAGTAAATATAAGGTTTGATAAGCGCTTGCTCATTGCGGCTTAACCTCTTGGAATATTGCTGTTGCAATGTGAAGAAACTTGGTCTAACCTTAAAGATGAAATACCACGTGAAGACAAAATTCTACTATTAATACACTTTCTCAGAGGAGCACAGGTCAGGATGGGATCAGATGTGCAAGACGTTTAGTGAGAGAAAAAACTGCAGGGAATAAGGGGTGGGAGCTAGGTATGGGAAGAGCCATCACAATGTGATATAGGTCTGGCCTTGCGGAGGAGAAGGGGAAGAAAGGGTGTTGGATATGCTAAATGTGGTTCCAAGAAAGTCTCAGCTATGCAGATAAGGATTCCTGGGGCCAAAGTTGCCTATCTCACAGAAACAGGCCTGCCTTCCTGTGCAGACCACACTTAGTCACTGGCCCTTGGGAAGTGTGGCCTCCATGTGGACAGGGCAGTGGACACAGAGCCAGCAGCTGGGCTGTGGGTCAATAACTCTTCCCTAAGCAGGAGGCCTTAGTGACCTATTTTCATGGACACCTCGGCAGTTCTCAAACTTCACGTTACTCAGTTTCCACCACCAGAGAAAGACTGATGTGTTCCCCATAATTTTAGTTGAAATAATCCAGTGGAAGGATCTAAGTGCCCCAGCTTGGTTTGGAACCAACACCTGGTCTAATCAGCTCCATCCAGTGAGGCAGTGTCATATGTGGTCACAGAGCCATGGCACAGGGAGTCCACCCTACGTACTGGGGAGACGACGCCCAGAAGCGGACGCATTGTGAGCCAGGCAGTCATCAATGCTGGGAGGAAGAGGAACAAAGACGCAGCCAGAGGACTGTAGCCCCCATCACCCATTTTATAAGATCAGGTTTGTAAAGATGGTCCCTTTAGTCTATGAGCTTCCACCTGTGACAGTAGTCCTTGAAGCCTTCCTAAGTTCCCAATTCAGGATAAACCATTCCTTCTCCTCTAACTAAGTGCATAGTATTTTCCCCTTACTACACTATGCTTTATATGAGGATTAAATGAGTTAACACATTTAAGGAGCTTAAAAGAGAGCTGAACCTCGGGCCAGTAAATGTTCAAGAAACGTTAGCTATAATTATCATTACTACTGTTAAATTTAGTAGGACGCATACCCATCTCCTTCACTAGATTATATGCCCGTTACAATCAGGGACTATTTCCCGGACATTTTAGCATACTGCAGAGAGAATCAGTCTCCCAGTGAATGCCTGGTGAATTGAATCGAATCTACTTTCAAGATGGCTCTGAGGATAGAGCATCTGAAAGGCTGGAGAGCCCCTATGTGACCACAATGTATGAGCTGTTGTTCCACAGTCACATCTTAAGTATCCATGTGTACAGGCTCCACTTCTTGGATTAGCTACCACACACGTTTAATCCCATGTCACCAAAATGCTTCTGGGACTCTGCCCTCAATTAGGATCAGTTAGGAATGAAAAAGTAATTTTAGTAATTAGCCCATACAGAACCTGATCAAAAGGTTAATTTTCTACTCCCCAAAGCACACAGTACAGACAGAAATGATTTTTAGATTCTCCACCCTTGTCTTCTCTCTTGCATTAGTATGAGTGATTGAGGGTTTCCTATAAGAATCACAATTATTGTGTAATCAATGAAAATGCTAGAAGTGATGGTCTCCAGGTGACAGGTTTAGGCAATTTTTATTTTTTCAATTTTGTTTATATATATTTTCTATTTTTTTAGTGAAGATGTTCTCTTTGTATAACAAGAAAGTTCTCTCCTTCCCCCTACCTATCTAATCACTGTTTAATTGTGTTAGAATAAATTTCATGGTACTCATAAAAACTCCAAAATTAGTCAAAATGCTGAGTCTCAATTTTCTCATCTGTAAAGTGGAAGTAAAATAATTCCCTTAAAGGATGGCATGAGAAATAAATAACACAAAGCATAGCACATAGTTCATGCTTTTAAAATGTTTTAACTTCCTTTTTTTAACCAAGTTTTTGTGATTGTGAGGAACATACACCTCCACAGATAAGATCCACGCATGTCAGCCATGAAATTGATAATAAAAATCCTCATGATATATTTAAATTGTAGTATTGCACACAGTCTTTTTCTGAGGTATTTTTTATAAATGTAGTGTCCCCAACACATGATATATGTGACCCAGGCTTATTGCTAAAGATTCTGATTCTTTATCTAAATAAAGAACACATTTTTGAGGCGATTGCCAAAAGAAAAAAAGGCTTTTCCCACACACTTGGCCCTAACCTTTGCTCTCTTTTTTAAACAATTTATTGAGGCATGATTGACATACCTCAAAAGTTGTACATATTTAACGTATGCAACATGATGACTTTGGAGATAAGTATGTATTCATGAAACCATCACTGTAACCCATGCCATCAGCATATCCATCACCTCCTTTCAAAAGTTTCCTCCTGCCTTCTTCATGCTTTCTGAAGAGTACAGAAAGTAGCCCTCCAAGGCTTGTAGATTTGGAGTTCTATAGAGACAACAATTTTACCTGTATGGAGACCAATAATAAAGGAGAGACTGGTGAGAAAAGACCTCAGATCAGAGAAATTGCTTTATGTATTGCAAGAGTGCTGAGGCATTCAACAAAAGAAAACTGGAAAATTTCAGAAGAGAACAGTTATAGGAGTTTCCAAAAAAAATAAAGGTAATGATGATCAACATCCAACATGAACATTTGTTGAGTAATTGCCATGTGCCATGTGCTGAGCCAAGCATTTCACATGCATCATTTTACAAGAGTCCAACAAAGTATCTACTATCACGCCCTTCTGCAGATGAAAATACTTAAGTTTTGAAAGGTAAAATGATGCCCTTAAGCTCATGCAACTAGAAAATGTCATGGCTGATTTGTGTGGTTGGCGAACCTGTGTACATATCCAACGGTAGAGGACCTGCATAGATCTTGGAGGCCTAATAGATATCTTTAGCTTAAGATAAAAGAATGGGCTCATTGAGAAGTCCAAGTATACCAAACTGTAGGAGGATCTGCATAGATCTTGGAGGTCTAATAGATATCTTTAGCTTAGGCTAAAAGAATGGGCTCCTTGAGAAGGCCGAGTACACCAAACTATAGGACAGAGACAGGTTTTGTATGGAGTCATACAATAGGCTTCTAGTAATGATGCATGATCAGGGTAGCTAAATATTCCTGGAAGAAATTTAAACGACTGTGAAAGTCTCTCATTGGAAGGAATTACAGTAGAAGCATCCAGGGTTGGGGAACAGCTATGTTTGTGAAATCTCTTTATGCTTAGTTTATTAGAGATGGTATGAAGGGGTATTAGTTTTCTATGGCTGCCATAACAAAACACCACAGAATAGGTAACTTAACAGAAATTTATTTTCTCACAGTTTCTAGAGAGCGGAAGTCTATGATACAGACTGGGTTGGATTCATCTGAGGGCCATGATGGAAGGATTTGTTCCAGGCCTTTCTCTTTGGCTTATAGACAGCTACCCTCTCCCTGCTTTGTCCTCACGTGTTTGTCCCTCTGTGCCTCTGGTGTCTCTTCCTCTTCTTATAAGGATACCAGTGGGACTTCCCTGGTGGCACAGTGGTTAAGAATTCTCCTGTCAATGCAGGGGACATGGGTTTGATCCCTTGTCTGGGAAGATCCCACATGCCGCGGAGCAACTAATCCCGTGCACCACAACACACAGAGCCTGTGCTCCAGAGCCCGCGAACCACAACTACTGAGCCCACACGTCACAATTACTGAAGCCTGCGTGCTCTAGGGCCCATGCGCCGCAACTACAGAGCCCGCATGCTGCAACTACTGAAGCCCACACGCCTAGAGCCCGTGCTCCACAAGAGAAGGCACCACAATGAGAAGCCTGTGCACCGCAAGGAAAATTAGCCCCCGCTCACTGCAACTAGAGAAAGCCTGCGTGCAGCAATGAAGACCCAATGCAGCCAAAAATATAAATAAATAAACAAAATTAAAAAAAAAATAAGGATACCAGTGATATCAGGTGAGGGCGCCACCGTAATAGCCTCATTTTAACTCAATCACCTCCTTGAAGATGCTACTACTAAATATAGCTACATTCTGAAATATTGGAGGCTGGGACTTTAATGAATGAATTTTGGGAGGTACACAATTTAGCCCATTATATTGTCTGACAGAGCGAACTAGGGGGAGGGTGCACTAGGTCTGTGCAAGCTGTGCACTATGCAATTCCAGTTGTGCAATGCAGCAGCTACTGGGGGTCACCCTCCCGTGGGTTCCCTCCAAATGTGTCCCTGTCAGATCCTATCTGTGCACTGCAAATCTACCGTGAGCAGATGTTCTCTGTCAAACAAAACTTGAGGGCACATTGTGAGATCAAGCTGTCCAGTAGAGAATAGTCTCTGTACTAGATGCTGGTAGGGACTCAGGGCAAGTGACTGTGATGCCATCACTCCTCCCTCCCCTTCATCAAGTTAGCATGAAGCAAGGTCCACAAGAGGGTTGTGTCTGAGGAAGCAGAGTGATGTGGCTAGAGAATCTCAGTCTGACGTCTGACGAAGAGATGGATCAACACTGGTCCAGAGTTAGCAATGAATTCTGACCAACTACGACCTCTAGTTTTATTCACACAGAGAGTTGCTATGATGTTTGGATTCTGTATCTTCCTTTTCTGGTTCTCTTATTTCCTGGGCTCCTTTGAGATAGGTTTTAAATGGCACATCCAAGGAGGCAGAGATCGAAACAGGGGTAGAACCAGGGTGTCTCATGTTGATCGCAGTTGGCAGGTGGAGCTATGCATTGCCCTCTCCCCTCCACCTTTCCAATCTCTCTTTTGCAGATATTGGAGCTAAAGAACCCCCAGGGAGGATGAGAAAGGGACTCACGTATTGGCTTTAGAATTGGAATTTAGACTTGTAAACGCTAAGTGGAGAGCATGGGGCAAGAATGGAAGGATGTATTAAAAAGACAATTTTTGCCAGAATCTTCTAAAAACCCAGAGAGAGCTATCATCGAGACAACAGCATGGTACACAGAAGCAGGCTTAGTAACCCAGCAGGGGCCTGAGGCCAATAGTTTTTCCAGGTTTTACAGAACTTGAGTTCACCCCAATAGCATCACTTGGATGGTATTTTTCTGCTTCAGCAAGCAATAGGCTATGTGAGTGTAATCTCAGTGAATGCAAAACACTTCATGACAAGCAACGCTATCTGAAAGAGCACAACTCATAGGCTTAAACCTTCTTCTTCCATTTTTGAATGACCCCCAGGCTGTCCTTGCACTGTGACAAATTAGGGCCCAGTGACTGGAATAGTTGTCCAAAATCTACATCTAGAGAAGCCACCTGAAAATGGCAAAGACAACATGATGGTGGCTGCAACACATACTCCCATGTCCACACAGAGCCTCTGTGGGGATTTAAATAGCCTGGGGCACTTTATAAGGAATCACTAAGTTCAGGCTTTAGGCTAGCAAAATTCACATGTAACATTTATGTGATAACATTTCTCATCATATGCCGGTAAAGCCTGAGCATACTGGGACCATAATTAGCAAAAACAGCTTTTCTTTCTTCTTTCTTCCATAGTTTTCTTCAAGTGAATAGGTTTCCCCTTTCTAAGCTGTTCTTATTTCCCATCGGATATAAACTGTCCTTTTCTGCTCGACCTTACACCTAGTAAGCTCAATTTAGATAGTTAGGGCAAGATTATGGCAAAATAAGTATCATGGCAAAGAGTAACGAGGAACCCTGAGTCTAGGAAACTTGAGCCCTTTGGAGGACTCCTAAGGATCCAGTAAATGGAAAGAACAAAGTACTCTGACGTAACACTCAGGAAGCGCTGAGCAAGCTCTTGGCACAAGAGAAGTACACCATAGCTGTTAGCCCTTGTGAGTGTTATGCCCACTGCCCATGCCTCCCCGCTGCCTTTCCAACCACCATAGGACCTCAAGAGCTAGGATTCCACTAGCTATTAATACTCAAGATGTTTCAAACTAAACCCACTATTGTCTGCAGTGAAGCGTCCCAGGTGCTGGTAAGTGGTGGAATCTGGATTTGAACCCAGGTAGTTTGATGTTGAGATTCACATGCTTAACCATTATCCTATACTGACTGTCCAGCTTAGTCAGCTTCCTCATATCCTGGCTTGTCTAGGTCTGCCTTGTTCCTTCCCATCTCATGCCTTTCATCAGCCTGAGGGATGAATAGGGACCAGACTCCATCCTCCTGGATCTCAGCCAATACAAAGGAGAATATATTAAGTGGCAAACAAATGGTACAGACAAGTTCCTCAGAGAGAGAAGGAAATGTGTTTTTTAAGGCCACAGTTTGGTGTGGTTTGGTTTGGTTTCCTGCAGGGATTCAAAAATGAGCTCTCAGTTCCTCAGGTCTGCAAGAGATTTCTTTCATTCCTCAACTTTCCATAGACTGCTGATTTATAATGTGTGTTCTCTGCAGATTGTCACAGAACAAGAATCTTGCCTAACCAAACATAATGGAGGCACCAGACTTCTGCTGACATTATTGGGGAGCATCAGTATGCCTGCCGTGGGGTGTGAACAGTCATCCAGAAAAGAAGAAAATAGCATAATGGAGCGGGGCAGGGGTGGTGGTCATAACAGACTCTAAAGGGAAGAGAGAACTGTTTTGAATAGCAGTTCTAAGAACGACTTCCTCCCTGGGTTTGTCTGTGTTCTGGTTTGTATTTTTCAGGACCGAGCAGATAAGCAGAAGAAGGTATCTGTGCAGTGTTACAAGTAAGTGGGATTGGATTCTAGCCCTGTTTCTTTTATTAATTAGTTTTGTGACTTTGAGCAAGACCCTGACCTTCTTTAAGACTCAATTGCCTCATTTCTCAAACTGATATGGTAACATCTGCTATGAAGATCAAAAGATGAAAAAGATGTAAAAGAATTTTAATTCACTCATGTATTCCACAAACATGTACTGAGCTCCAAATAAGAGGCAGTCTCTGTGGCCTGTGATTATAAGAGGAGGCCCGTATTCTAGAATCTGAACTTTGCTCCCTACTCTTCCCATGTCTAAGATGAACCCAATAATGTTTTCTTCCCTGATGCTCACAATGAAAGTATTTTACATTTAAGAAAGAAAAGTGAGGGCTTCCCAGGTGGCGCAGTGGTTGAGAGTCCGCCTGCCAATGCAGGGGACGCGGGTTCATGCCCCGGTCTGGGAAGATCCCACATGCCGCGGAGCGGCTGGGCCCGTGAGCCATGGCCGCTGAGCCTGCACGTCTGGAGCCTGTGCTCCGCAACGGGAGAGGCCACAACAGTGAGAGGCCCGCATACCGCAAAAAAAAAAAAAAAAAAAGAAAGAAAGAAAAGTGAAAAAAAGAAAGTAAAAAGCTTTGAAAGGATATATAAAATTACTATTTTTAATCCATGTTAGTATACACTTGAAGCCACTTATAAATAATCTAGTAGTCTTGTGGTCAACATCATCTCTGGACAGAGATCACCTTGGTTTAAATCCTACTATGTACTGGCTTTGGAACTTGAAACAAGTTATTTAGCCTCCATAAACCTCTTCCTCCACTTAAAAGAAGGGAATGCAGATCATATCTGTATCACAGAGTTGTTCTAAGGATTAAATGAATATATTAATGAGTATAGATAGGAAAAAAAGGAAGCAAAATTTAATGACTCACTCAAAAATCTAAGGCAAAACAAGACCTGAAATATACATACTTATTCAGCATACTGTTGGCTAAATGCCTTAAAATTATATATTTGTGATATATAAAGACATATTGCTCATGTGCATACTCCAAGGGAGTCTAACTCCAACTTAAAAAATATGGCCATGAGAGTGATAATAATAACTACAATGTTTTGAACACCCCATGCTAAGTGCTATGCTACGTACTTTACATATATCACTATATATAACTCTTTAAAAACCAGTAAATTTGATTATTATCACCAAACTTACAGATGAGAAGACTAAGGCAAGGAGAATTTAAACACCTTGTCCAAATTCGTACAGATAGTAAGTAGTAGAATCAGGCTTTGAACTCAGGTGGGTTTTACTACAGGGTCTAAATTCTTAACCACTTGCAGGCTAAAAAATTTGACCTCTTTTTGAGCCTTGTGCCCCTTGTGGCCTGGCATACCCTGCATCTTGTGAGCCAGATCGAACCACTTGATCAGTCCCTGGGAATGGGGGTGCCCAGTCTTCTCATCCAAGTCTCCTATACTGGACTTGAGCTGCTGCAGAGGATATGTCTCAACTTCCATCCCTAGGAAGGGACAGGGCAGCAGTGGTGAGGGTAAGGGGAGAATGAGCTGTAGCGCTAGTACAGCTTCAGTCTGGAGCTAGCTCCTAGAGTTGAGGGTGGTGATGTTGGGGTCAAATTAATTATTCAACAGGGCAGCTGAGCCCTCAAGAGCAAAGAGTTCCTTTTGGTAGGGCCTTGATGAAAGGGTCTTCAAATATTTGAAGATCAAGGTGGTCTCATCCTTAAAGGCAGTTACTCTTGAAGGAAAGTGACCTTTTTTCTCCAGGGGAGACAGATGAAAACAGACTTAAGTGAGTGATTACGTTTAGAATGAGTTAAAAGGCAGAAAGTCAATGGGTTAACTAGTTAGATAACAGAAAATGAGAATCAAGGTTAAAATTTACTATTATATACTGTGGAAATGAGACTTAATAAGAAAGGGAGGGAAATAGGGGAGACAGGAAGTGAGGGGGTGAGGAAACTGAGGGCCTCCTCTGACTTCCCCCTTAATCAGACCCTGTTCTTTGTGGACTGGGAGGCAGGAAGACAGGTGCTACTCTGTTCCTCTGCAGCCTTGGCCTCTGTGTTTTTTCCCTCCACCACTAGAGTCTTTCAGATATGCATGAGAACACAGGAGAAGAGAGAACACCTTCAAATGCAGAATATTCACTGACCATCTCAGCAGCTCCACACCAGAAGTTCATAGAAACTTCCTCTGATCTGACCTGTGTCCAGCTAAACCCTCTTTTTCTATCTCCCCTCCCCTCACTAACTTCTGGGTCCCTTACATTTGAAATGAATGATATTTGACTGTAATGATAATAGCCAGCATTTGATGGTAGGATGTCCATGAAATATACTGTCTAAACCACGATGCTCCAGAGAGTATCAAGGTGCCATTGATAGGCATCAACCAAGATAGTCCTGGGCAAATGCAGGCCATAAGGTCATTCTATTTACTGAGCATTTACTTTGTGCCAGGCACTGGGCAAAGGGCTTTGAAGGCTTTGTCTCACTTACCCCTACCAACAATCCTCTTCCTTTAGAGTAATTATGACCCTCATTTTATCGGCAAGGAAAGTGAGTTTTGGAAACATCCCCAAGACTGTCATTCAAACCCAGGCAGAAGTGCCGAGTGCATCAGCCTGGGAGAGCCACCACCCTGAGGACTACCCTGGCTCCGTGGAATCACCTGATCAACCACAGCTTAGCTGTCCACCCATCTTTCAGCCTTGAGCTGATGCTTTCCTTTCCCACTAGGATACCACCTCCCCACCCCCACCACCTGGGCCAAGTTCACAAGAAGCCATGAATGACAACTTGAAGGACCCAAATTAATACTGTGCAGAGCCCGGCAGCCACCTGATTAGGCACCACAATTATTCCCCTTACAGGCATAGAAACTCTTGAAATGTCTCTCCTTTTTTCCTGGGAAGTGAGGAAGAACTTTTCAGAAAGGATTACACTGTAGCCCGAGAGACAGCAAACAGAAGGAATGGGAGAGGGGTCCTTCAGAAGAGAGTCATGTTCCCTCTTATAAAAATTAATCACAAATTAACCTTCAAAGAGAGCTTTCACCTGTTGAAGAGATGGCCTAATTGTGGTAAGTTCAGAAGACAGAAAGCAGAATGTGGTGGTAAATGGGTAAAAGGGAGGAAAACACTACAATTCCTTTCTTTATTCATCCACTGAAGAGGAGTGTATGGCTGTGCTATTCAGCAGCTCTGTGCACAGGGGCACATTAACTCTCGAAAATTCAATTTCCTCCTCCATATATAGGGGAAATAACATCTACTTTGCAATACAGTAGATATTATTATCTTCTATAATAAGGTTCAAGGACATGATCTGGATAGACCGTTGACTCAACAGACCGCAGCTACAAGTATTTCTCACACAAAGAGAGGAAGAGGCTCCAACCCCATACTTTTAGATGAGCACCTGTCCATAGCCTCCCAGAACCCAGACAACACAAAGACCAAGTTGCTCCGTGGAAGTCAACCAATACATGGTGATGATACATGTGAAGCAGAGGGTGCTCCCTAGATCCACTGACTATGGAGTCTGAAGCAGGCCTTTCCACATTTGAAAAGCACAAGACACCCAAGAAAATAAGAACAGAAAACCTGTCAGCCCACAAAGAGAGATAGGGCTGCATTTGGGAAAGTATTTTAGAATCAGAGAGATGTAATTTTTAATCCAACCAAGTTCAGCTCCTTATTAGCTATGTCTTCCTGAGAAAGCTTTCCAGACCTTACTTTTTTCATCAGTAAGATGGGATAAAAGAACAACCAATAGTACACTTGTGAAGACTGAAGAAAATGTGTAGAAAGCTCTGGTAGCTCCTTCAATTAAGTATGAGCATAATTTTATTTCATTCTTGCACACAAGGGAAAAAGACTCTTATTAGAAAAATTTGAATATTCTCTTAAAGCAATATATTATATGAAACAAAAATAACTATATAGTCACTGTTAGGCTAGATATAAAGAGACAAAAATGCTTGGTTAAAAGTCATTAGACTTGAGGAGGACCTTCAGGATGGCGGAGGAGTAAGACGTGGAGATCACCTTCCTCTCCACAAATACATCAAAAATACATCTACATGTGGAACAACTCCTACAGAACACCTACTGAATTCTGGCAGAAGACCTCAGACTTCCCAAAAGGGTCTTGCTGCTCTGGCTGGTGTCAGTCCTGAGCCTCTGAGGTGGGAGAGCCGAGCTCAGGACATTGGTGAACCAGAGACCACCCGGCCACTCATAATATCAACCGGTGACAGCCCTCCAATAGATCTGAGGTCTCCATCTCAACAGTAAGACCCAGCTCTACTCAACGACTAGCAAGCTCCAGTGCTGGACACCCCATGCCAAACAACTAGCAAGACAAGAACACAACCCCACCCATTAACAGAGATGCTGCCTAAAATCATAATAAGTTCACAGACACCCCAAAACACACCACCAGACTCAGTCCAGCCCACTAGAAAGAAAAGATCGAGCCTCATCCACCAGAACACAGGCACCAGTCCCCTCGACCAGGAAGCCTACAAAACCCACTGAACCAACCTTACCCACTGGGGGCAGACACCAAAAACAATGGGAACTATGACCCTGCAGCCTGTGAAAAGGAGACCCCAAACACAGTAAGGTAAGCAACATGAGAAGATAGAGAAATACACAGCAGATGAAGGAGCAAGGTAAAAACCCACCACATCAAACAAATGAAGAGGAAATAGGCAGTCTACCTGAAAAAGAATTCAGAATAATGATAGGGAAGATTTCCAAAATTCAAAAATCTTGGAAATAGAATGGAGAAAATACAAGAAACATTTAACAAGGACCTAGGAGAACAAAGGAGCAAATAAACAATGATGAACAACACAATAAATGAAATTAAAATTCTCTAGAAGGAATCAATAGCAGAATAACTGAGGCAGAAGAATGGATAAGTGACCTGGAATATAAAATAGTGGAAATAACTACTGCAGAGCAGAATAAGAAAAAAGATGAAAAGAATTGAGCACAGTCTCAGAGACCTCTGGGACAACATGAAACACACCAACATTCGAATTATAGGGGTCCCAGAAGAAGAAGAGAAAAAGAAAGAGACTGAGAAAATATTTGAAGAGATTATAGTTGAAAACTTCCCTAATATGGGAAAGGAAATAGTCAGTCAAGTCCAGGAAGTGCAGAGAGTCCCATACAGAATAAATCCAAGGAGAAACAAGCCAAGACACACATTAATCAAACTATAAAAATTAAATACAAAGAAAAAATATTGAAAGCAGCAAGGGAAAAGCAACAAATAACATGCAAGGGAATCCCCATAAGGTTAACAGCTGATCTTTCAGCACAAACTCTGCAAGCCAGAAGGGAGAAGCAGGATATATTTAAAGTGATGAAAGGGAAAAATCTACAACCAAGATTACTCTACCCAGCAAGGATCTCATTCAGATTTGATGGAGAAATTAAAACCTTTACACACAAGCAAAAGCTAAGAGAATTCAGCACCACAAAACCAGCTTTACAGCAAATGCTGAAGGAACTTCTCTAGGCAGGAACCACAAGAGAAGGAAAAGACCTACAAAAACAAACCAAAAGCAATTAAGAAAATGGTAATAGGAACACACATATCGATAATTAACTTAAGTGTAAATGGATTAAATGCTCCAACAAAAAGACATAGACTGGTTGATTGGATACAAAAACAAGACCTGTATAAATGCTGTCTACAAGAGACCCACTTCAGACCTAGGAACACATACAGTCTGAAAGTGAGGGGATGGAAAAAGATATTCCATGCAAATGGAAATCAAAAGAAAGTTGGAGTAGCAATTCTCATATCAGACAAAATAGACTTTAAAATAAAGACTATTCTAAGAGACAAAGAAGGACACTACATAATGATCAAGGGATCAATCCAAGAAGAAGATATAAAAATTGTAAATATTTATGCACCCAACATAGCAGCACCTCAATACATAAGGCAAATGCTAACAGCCATAAAAGGGGAAATCAATAGTAAAAAAATAATAGTAGGGGACGTTAATACACCACTTTCACCAATGGACAGATCATCCAAAATGAAAATGAATAAGGAAACACAAGCATTAAATGACACATTAAACAAGATGGATTTAATTGATATTTATAGGACATTCCATCCAAAACCAACAGAATACACTTTCTTCTCAAGTGCTCATGGAACATTCTCCAGGATAGATCATATCTTGGGTCACAAATCAAGCCTTGGTAAATGTAAGAAAATTGAAATCGTTATCAAGTATCTTTCCCGACCACAACGCTATGAGACTAAATATCAACTACAGGAAAAAAACTGTAAAAAATACAAACACATGGAGACTAAACAATACACTACTAAACAACCAAGAGGTCACTGAAGAAATCAAAGAGGAAATAAAAATATACCTAGAAACAAATGACAATGAAACCCTGACAACCCAAAACCTATGGGATGCAGCAAAACGCTTCTAAGAGGGAAGTTTATAG
The DNA here is from genome assembly GCF_949774975.1 of Lagenorhynchus albirostris. Lineage (NCBI taxonomy): Eukaryota > Metazoa > Chordata > Mammalia > Artiodactyla > Delphinidae > Lagenorhynchus > Lagenorhynchus albirostris. Next base: position 58,282,532 of record NC_083101.1, on the reverse strand, counting down.
CAATACAATCCTACCTCAAGAGACAAGATAAATCTCAAATAAACAACCTAAACTTACACCTAAAGCAATTAGAGAAAGAAGAGCAAAAAACCCCAAAGTTAACAGAAGGAAAGAAATCATAAAGATCAGAGCAGAAATAAATGAAGAAAATGATAGCAAAGATCAATAAAACTAAAAGCTGGTTCTTTGAGAAGATAAACAAAACTGATAAACCATTAGCCAGACTCATCAAGAAAAAAAGGGAAAAAACTCAAATCAACAGAATTAGAAATGAAAAAGGATAAATAACAACTGACACTGCAGAAATACAAAGGATCACAAGAGATTACTACAAGCAGCTATATGCCAATAAAATGGACAATCTGGAAGAAATGGACAAATTCTTAGAAATGCACAACCTTCTGAGACTGAACCAGGGAGAAATACAAAATATAAAGAAACAAATCACAAGCACTGAAGTTGAAACTGTGATGAAAAATCTTCCAACAAACAAAGGCCCAGGACCAGCTGGCTTCACAGGCTAATTCTATCAAATATTTAGAGAAGAGTTAACACCTATCCTTCTCAAACTCTTCCAAAATATAGCAGAGGGAGGAACTCTCCCAAACTCATTCTATGAGGCCACCATCACCCTGATATCAAAACCAGACAAAGATGTCACAAAAAAAGAAAACTACAGGCCAATATCACTGATGAACACAGATGCGAAAATTCTCAACAAAATACTAGCACACAGAATCCAACAGCACATTAAAAGGATCATACACCATGACCAAGTGGGTTTTATCCCAGGAATGCAAGGATTCTTCAATATACGCAAATCAATCAATGTGATACACCATATTAACAAATTGAAGGAGAAAAACCATATGATCATCTCAATAGACGCAGAAAAATCTTTCGACAAAATTCAATGCCCATTTACGATAAAAACCCTCCAGAAAGTAGGCATAGAGGGAACTTACCTCAACATGATAAAGGCCTTATATGACACACCCACAGCCAGCATCGTTCTCAATGGGGAAAAACTGAAACCATTCCCACTAAGATCAGGAAAAAGACAAGGCTGCCCACTCTCACCACTAGTATTCAACATAGTTTTGGAAGTTTTAGCCACAGCAATCAGAGATGAAAAAGAAATAAAAGGAATCCAAATCGGAAAAAAGAAGTAAAACTGTCACTGTTTGCAGATGACATGATACTATACATACAGAATCCTAAAGATGCTACCAGAAAGCTACTAGAGCTAATCAATGAATTTGGTAAAGTAGCAGGATACAAAATTAATGCACAGAAATCTCTTGCATTCCTATACACTAGTGATGAAAAATCTGAAAGAGAAATTATGGAAACACTACCATTTACCATTGCAACGAAAAGAATAAAATACCAAGGGATAAGCCTACCTAAGGAGACAAAAGACATGTATGCAGAAAACTATAAGAAACTGATGAAAGAATTTAAAGATAATACAAATAGATGGAGAGATATACCATGTTCTTGGACTGGAAGAATTCACATTGTGAAAATGACTGTACTACCCAAAGCAATCTACAGATTCAATGAAATCCCTATCAAACTACCAATGGCATTTCTCACAGAATTAGAACAAAAAAATTTCACAATTTGTATGGAAACACAAAACACCCTGAATAGCCAAAGCAATCTTGAGAAAGAAAAACGGAGCTGGAGGAATCAGGAGCCCTGATGTCGGACTATACTACAAAGCTACAGTAATCAAGACAGTATGGTACTGGCACAAAACCAGAAATATAGATCAATGGAACAGGATAGAAAGCCCAGAGGTAAACCCACGCACATAAAGTCACCTTGTCTTCGATAAAGGAGGCAAGAATATACAATGGAGAAGAGACAGCCTCTTCAATAAGTGCTGCTAGTAAAACTGGACAGCTACATGTAAAAGCATGAAATTAGAATACTTCCTAACACCATACACAAAAATAAACTCAAAATGGATTAAACACCTAAATGTAAGGCCAGACACTATAAAACTCTTAGAGGAATACATAGGCAGAACACTCTACGACATACATCACAGCAAGATCCTTTTTGACCCACCTCCTAGAGAAACGGAAGAAAAACCAAAAAGAAACAGTGGGTCCTAATGAAACTTAAAAGCTTTTGCACAGGGCTTCCCTGGTGGTGCAGTGGTTGAGAGTCCACCTGCCGATGCAGGGGACACAGGTTCGTGCCCCGGTCCGGGAAGATCCCACATGGCGCAGAGCGGCTGGGCCCGTGAGCCATGGCCGCTAAGCCTGCACATCCGGAGCCTGTCCTCCGCAGCGGGAGGGGCTGCAACAGTGAGAGGCCCATGCACCGCAAAAAAAAAAAAAAAAAAAAAAAAAAAAAGCTTTTGCACAGCAAAGGAAACCATAAATAAGATGAAAAGACAACCCTCATAGGGCTTCCCTGGTGGCGCAGTGGTTGGGAGTCCGCCTGCCAATGCAGGGGACACGTGTTCGTGTCCCGGTTTGGGAGGATCCCGCATGCCGCGGAGCGGCTGGGCCCGTGAGCCATGGCCGCTGAGCGCGCGTCCGGAGCCTGTGCTCCGCGGCGGGAGAGGCCACAACAGTGAGAGGCCTGCGTACCGCAAAAAAAAAAAAAAAAAAAAAAAAAGACAACCCTCATAATGGGAGAAAATATTTAAAACAAACAACCCAATCCAAAACTGGGCAGAAGAACTAAATAGACATTTCTCCAAAGAAGATATACTGATTGCCAACAAACACATGAAAGGATGCTCAACATCACTAATCATTAGAGAGATGCAAATCAAAACTACAGTGAGGTGTCATCTCACACCAGTCAGAATGGCCATCATCAAAAAGTCTACAAACAATAAATGCTGGGGACGGTGTGGAGAAAAGGGAACCCTCTTGCACTGTTGGAGGGAATGTAAATTGATACAGCCACTATGGAGAACAGTATGGAGGTTCCTTAAAAAAACTAAAAATAGAACTACCATACGATCCAGTGATCCCACTTCTGGACATATACCCTGAGAAAACCATAATTCGTAAAGAGTCATGTACCACAATGTTCATTGCAGCTCTATTTACAATAGCCAGGACATGGAAGCAACCTAATTGTCCATCGACAGATGAACGGATAAAGAAGATGTGGCACATATATACAATGGATATTACTCAGTCATAAAAAGAAATGAAATTGAGTTATTTGCAGTGAGGTTGATGGACCTAGAGTCTGTCATACAGTGTGAGGTAAGTCAGAATGAGAAAAACAAATACCGTATGCTAACACATATATATGGAATCAAAAAAAAAAAATCGTTCTGAAGAACCTAGGGGCAGGACAGGAATAAAGACGCAGATGCAGAGAATGGACTTGAGGACACGGGGAGGGGAAGGGTAAGCGGGGACGAAGTGAGAGAGTGGCATGGACATATATACACTACCAAATGTAAAATAGATAGCTAGTGGGAAGCAGCCGCACAGCACAGGGAGATCAGCTCCTTGCTTTGTGACCACCTAGAAGGGTGGGATAGGGAGGGTGGGAGGGAGATGCAAGAGGGAGGGGATATGGGGATATATGTGTACATATAGCTGATTCACTTTGTGATGCAGCAGAAACTAACACACCACTGTAAAGCAATTATACTCCAATAAAGATGTTAAAAAAAGAGAAGTCATTGGACTCGTGACTGATTATCAGCTGACAGTTAGCTTCGAGGGTGAGTAAGGTGTTACCCTTAAAGAGTATTAGAAAATTGCTTAAGGATTGTATTGAGAAGGATGTGTTCCTCCCAGAGGACACTGTGAATTGAACGATGCAAAATTTTCTGACCCAGACGAGGTGGAAAACAAATTTTCTGTTACCCCGCTTAACACTCTACCTGATGTATAGAGGTTGTCATTATATAACACATATTCCTCTGGCAATTAACTATGTGAATGGAGGACCACTGTTAAGCACTTAAGCTCCCAAAATAAAACATAGTCTTTCTCTGAATATGCATCAGCAGAGAAGAAATGAAGTGTAGATAATGCCAAGCAAGGGGAAACGAAAAGAAAAAAAAGTCTGAACACAGTTTAAAGAAAAAGCTAAATAAGTGTTCTAGCAGCAGAACTAAATGATTAAAGCTATCAGATTCAGCCCATATTTAATTAGGACTGTTCCCAGAGTGTATACCAACTTATGGTGAGGAATAGTGGGAAATGGCTTTGGTTTTTACATTTTTCCTAACTTTAAAAGTAGAAAACCTATCTGAGTAAGTAATCAGTATTGCCTTCGGCACTAGAACATCTGAGAAGACCTTGGCTACTCCTTTGACCCTCCACAAACAGGAGTGCCAAGGATTAGGTCCTGAACAAACAGGCATGTTGTAGGAGCAAATTCTTTTCCAAAAGCCTTTCCTCTTACAAAAACCCTTGATTCTTTCCCCCCACCAATTGCTAAGTGTGGTATCATTGTACCATTCTCTTTGATGATCCTACCATGTCTTGTTTCACCTGGGCAACTTTCAGACCTGAAAGTGTGGTCAAAGCACCAAATGGCTTTTTCTACCTCTGTGCCTTCCAGAATGATGAATTGCAACGGTTAGGGTCTTTTAAGTATTCCACATTACTGAACCCGAGCACAAACTCAACAGGATATCTGAGGGATGTCACAGCCGTGCCCACTTTTCATTCCATGGCAACTACTTTCATTCATATTTGGGAATATTAACGAATATACATTCAAACTTTCATTAAACAAAGATGTTTTTAATGATCAATCATTTTTCCTCTGTGGCGGGGGGGTGGTTGGATGTCATTACTGTAAACCTATCAGGAACCTGTATGTGACCTCACTGGCTGTCAGTTTACTCACCTTTCAGCTGTGGCTCAGCTCAGGTTTGGCTATCTTGTTCTCCACTGCTGTCCCAGGCATTGCACACTACCTGGCAGTGGGTAGGCACTCAAATAATTGCGAATGAGCGTGCTGAGTAACACCTATTTTGAACATGGACACCAGAGTGCACACTATGTTCCAAAGGCTTCTACTTATCCAGTTCCAGTCTTTAAATCATAGTATTTGCTTGAAGCATATGGGAATGACCTTTCCCAAGGTTATAAATCACACCCCACAGTCTCCTCTGCAGTGATGGAATGCACCAATCATCGATCTTTCTGGCTAAGACTGCTTCATTCTCAGAATCCTTCTTAACACAGGGCTTCAAATAACCACTTACCACTCAGCACATGAGAGAAAACCTATTTGCTGTTACCACTTGAGAAGAAACACGGTGCTTTTCCACTGTCTAGAGCAAAAGAACCAGGTGGCTTTCCAATAGAAAACTTTAGCTCGAGAGCTACGTAATGCCTCCTTTAAATTTCTGTATCTCCCTTGCCCCAGTCACCGTGTGTATGTGAACATGCATACTTGCACACACATACACATATACATACCCACACTGAACATGTGGCCAGATATCCCGCACGTCTACATCCTTAAGTGTCCTGGGAGGCAAAAGAGATCAATCTGGTAGAAAGTCAACAGCTGCATTTAATGGCTTGGCCCAACTTTGCTCAGCCAACTCATCATGGGTGATTATGTTCTCATTTCCACCCTCAGACTACAAAAGGAGAAAGGTCAGCTAGTCTGGGATCCCTTATACAGCTGCTACAGACGTTTATGGAAGCATCTGATATACCAAACATTTCCCAGAAGTTAAAAAAAGAGCGAGAGAGAGACTTGTGAATGGGATATTCAAAGCTCTAAATTACTGGCAGTGAGAGAAGAGATTTCTTTGTTAACTGACCCAGAACATTAAATTGATTATGTAATTTAACATCACTGTTCTATTTGATAGCTGCCTATTAATACTGCACTCTCCTACATTATAGTCAATTGCAAACCCGAGAAATGGAAGAACATATTTATTTTGCTTGGAATTTGCAATTATTTGCCATATGAACTATTAGTAATGTGTAATCTCTTTCTCCAAGGGGAGCCTATTACCCCAGGAGGAGTGATGATCACCCTTATTCGAAACGCTCAGTCCTAGGCTTCTTCTTTTCTCATTCCGTGCTGCAAGTGGATGTGGGATTCAAGGAGCTCAAAAATGCACCTATATTTGGAGGTGTGCTTTCTAACTTTGGGAATATTGGGCCCTACACAGACTCCCTGCCCTCCGTCTCAGAGACAGCCAGGAGGCAAATGAAGAGGAGCTCATAGCAGAGCCACCATCGCTGTCAAGCAGAGGCAATGAGCTGCAAAGAGGGTTTAAATTCACCTGCAACACTGGTGAAAACTGTAAATTCCTGGGCCCCATTCCTGATCAGCTGAGTCAGAATATCTAACCCAGACGATTCTCACACACGGTAAGTTTGAGAAGATGCAATGCCTAGAGAAGGACTTGGAGATCAGCGAATACAAATATTTTAGTCAATAAGGAGAATTTTCAGGTAAACTAACCCTAATGATATATGTCATTCTCAGTAGAGCCCGACCTCAGATAATCCAACTCCCTCTATGGCTTTTCATTCAATTATCCAAGATGCTGTGGGATTCTGTATCCTGGCATACTTTAGTTTCCTTCAAGATTCCTCTAAATTCAACTCAAAATTCAAATAATGTACAAATCTTCCCAAGGATGATCTTTCCCTAGATGATTGTGTGCTGTGTGGGCTGAGTCCACGAAGATACTATTTTTTGCTTTTACTTATTCTTAAAGAAAAAATAAAAAGACTGAAAACTGTCATGACAAACCCTGCTGGTATTTTCCGCTGTGTGTATTATCCTTCCATATTCTGTTTCAGCCAGTGATGACGGCTGGGACCTGACCCCAGGCAGAGCTCTCCAAAGAACATCCCAGCCAAACTGTGCTTCCAAAATTCCCAATAACAGTTGAATAGAGCCAAGGAGGCCAGGTGCTGGGCAGGAGGATATTTTAGGCTTGACTGATGGTCCAAATTGGACACTTCCTCTGCCTACCAGCACCATCCATTAAGAAAGAGAGTCTTGTATCTTTTCCCCTGTCCTCCCATCTCCCCTTCCCCACACTGCGCTCTGTACTCCTCTCATTTCTATGTGAGTTGTGTGAAATTATTTTTGTACCAGGTAAAACAATGCACATATATAAACATTTAACTGACAGTGTGAAGAATCTGAGTGTCAGAAAGGAAGGACCGGTGCCTTGTTCCTCTAATAATGCTTCCTTTCCCTGGTAAAGACTAGGGAGCATTGGATGAACAACGGAAACAAGAGGCATTGATGCGTTGTACATAAATCTAGGAACTGAAAGTAGCTCTAAGACAATTAGCAAGCTCAGAGGTTAGGGACACAGCCTCAGTGGTTAATGCAGGCTCATCCAGTATACGGAAAGCTAGTCTCCATTCTCTCAGTACTGAGGGCTTCTCTAGAGCGTGCAAGAATCCTCCTTTTTCTTCTATATTCCACCACATCCTTGAGACCAATCGGTTTATTACAACATGCTTTCAATTGTCCCTTTCTCTCCATCTCCACTACCACAATTTCAACTCAGGTCCTCAGTAAATCTTGCATTCTTTTTAAATTTCTTACCTGCTGAATGAAATAGCCTCTGGTACAATCTGCTCCAGTCCACACTGCTGCCAGTGTGACTTCTTGTAACACAGTTCTTATCATTTCAGCCTGAACACCTTGGATGACTCTCTCATTGCTCAAAGGAAAAAGCCAAAACTTCTTAGGCCTTCATCAAGTTCCAAAATACCTTTTCAAACTTATCTCCTAAGATCCTTCTGCCTGCTCTCTGTTTCTCAGACCCTGGAAAAATGCTTTTCTCTTTCATACTTTCATAGTTCTTTCTCTCTTGAATGCCCCTCTCACCCCTGTAAGCAATCAGAAAGTTACTTTAAAGTCCAGCTAAAACATCACTTCTTCTACTAAGTTTCCCTGACTTCCTTGGTAAGAATTACTCCCTACTATGTATTACAGTACACACGACTATAGAATGTATTTTCCCATCTGCTTCAATACATCTTATATTATAGTCGTTCGGTTATCTGACTATCCGCTAGACTGTAAGCTCTTGCAGGTTAGGGGTGAGTTGATTCATCCTTGTATAAGTAACAGTGTCCAGGATAGCACCTTGTCCATAGAACAGCTCAGTATATGTTGGTTTGTAATAAATGAATGATTCATGCTCATAGCAGGCAGCTAATCTCCACTGCCTGCATAATTAAGTTGTAATATTCACTTCGGCAGAAAGCCTGTAGGAGAGAAAAGAAAAAGCAAGCCCATGGTGGAAGGCAGTGGAAATTTTTGAAAGACACCTGCCCTTTAAGGCCTATCTTCATTACTCCTCACAAGACCTATACAAAGACCCTTTTCTGCTGTCTCTCTTACCTCCTTCCAGCTTCTAGACTTCTTTCATATTCTTATCTCAGTTGCCCATAGCTTCTTGGAAGTAGTTTTATTAAAATGTATTTGAGGCAGTCACTGGTCCATTAGCACTTCCTTGTATCCAGCTGTGTCAGATAAGCACTGAGACTTTTATTTTTCTCAATTAAGAAAAGTTGTAGCTTCAGGGAGAGGCTTCTGGGTTTACCCAGGATGCAGTAACACCATGACAAAAATGACACAGTTGCTATGCCTTGGGAGCTCGTATTCATATGGTTATATCAAGACCCTGAGCCCAAGACAGAAACACTTCTCCTACAGCTACCAAATCCCTCTGACAGAGTCCACAGCAGGCTCTAGATCCTAAAGATCAATTAGAGGATTCACCTTTAAACCTGGAGTGAAAGAGCAAGAAACTGAAAGATCCAGGAGCAAGATAACTGCAGTAGACAGATATTTCTAGTGCTAACCCTGATTGCCTTTGAAGGAGGATGGGTAACATTAACTTCAAGACTCCTGCTTTCGCTGGGGATCTTGAGGGATTAGGTCCCAGAGTTCAGGCCAGAAACTGGGGCAAACACAAATACTTTTCGTAATAGAAAGGAAAGAATTGAGAGTTCCCAGACAGCAATTCGTATAGGAAGAAAAGAGGAAAAATAGGAGGATTAGAAGGAGGTTGAAGACCATGTTCTCTGTCATATGAAAACATTTCTTGCGGAAATTCATGGATGTTCTAAATTTCTCACCCCAGGTTGAAAACAAAAGAATTAGAGTTAACATGTACAGATACCAGAGCCCAAGACAGAAGCCAAGGGCCTGGACAATCTTGCCTCAAAGGCCAAGAACCTTGGACCTCAGCCATATGAAAAGCCTTCCTTAATCCGAAAAAATGATGGACTTGATAAATCCTTGCTAGTTTTCTTGAAGCACAGAACAATGTGCATATTTGTACACCTTATAACAAGGGAATAGAAAAAAAACATAAGAAATTCTACAGGTTTATTTTTTAAAATCTTCTCTTAGTCCCAAAATTCTATTTATGTTTACCATCTTAGGATATTTCTCTTAGAAAATAGGAAGTCCTTGCCTCAGAGACTCAGAGAGAAAGGAAGAATTGTAATTGGACATCATTCCTGTCAATCATCTCGATTTAAAAATGGAGTCAATCACCTTGCTTTATGGAATCACTGATCATATATAGCTCATGGCTTTGCTGTCACTGAAATCTTTTTGTCTGCTTCTCCTAATACAGGGGAGATAAGCCTCAGCTGTTTGAATATTCGAAACAAAGAAACCTCTCTAACAGAGACCTGACAAATCAGGATGGGAAATATCTTATTATTACTTGATAGTCTCTTGAGTCAAAAATAAAAGGAACTTGGTTGGAAAAACCCTTTGATTGAGTCTGTCTCAGAGATCTAAAACAGTTGTTCACACCTTTAAGAAAAGAGCCAACTAATTGATTTAAGGTCTGGCAAGAAGGGAGTTTCTTTTGATCCTTCATCACAAATGCTCTTCAGCAGGCCACAGGGCATTAGCCCTGGGGACTCACCAGACACTTCAGGGAGGGCTTTAGGAGTCTATCATTCCTGGTCCTGAATTAAACATTCTGGAAATCTAGGAGAGAAAGGGCCCCAGCTGACATCAAGGTTACATGAAGAAGATTAAAGGGGCATGAAGGAGAGGCAATCACAGCAGAATCAGAGAAAATTGGGCAAATTGCGATCATTAGCCCACAATACAGACAATTTAATGTAAAGGAGAATCTGATAGGGGAATTTCAGAGATAGAAGATAATAAGATTTGGGAAGGGATTTGAAGGTCAAGAGTAAGATTCTGACATGTGCCCCTTGTTTCCCCAGACCTCTCTGCCCTTTGGGACATTTGAGTAATTGTATGCTAAGCTCCTTCTCAGTTTGGCCATTGGTACAGCAGGGCATTGTGTCCACTCTCTTTGCCCTGTGAGCCTTAGACCCCTGAGGCCTCCTGGCAGGTTGTACTCAGCCTTCCTCCAAAAGGAGTCTTTCTCTCTCCTCTGAGCAAGTTTGCAGAGGATGGCTTCACAGCAATCAGGGATTTTTAGATCCCCATCTGCACCTGGGCTCTGAGAGTGAGGACCTTGAGGTGGGGGCTGTGTGTGTGCTCTGGCTGCAAATCCCTCACCTCCTCCTTCCCTTCCTCCGCCCTGGCAGCAGACACCATGCCCTGTCCAGTTGCTGACATCATTCAGAAAAGCTTGCCCGTATCACTTTTTTTTTTTGGTTTGAAGCTGAATTTAAGATGATTACTGTTTGTTCATCCTAAACCTGTGCCTATACACTGACACCTGTGTGTGTGCACACACATGCATACACACGCGTGCACACACGTCTCACGACTGATGCAAAAGAAAAAGGGGTCTGTATTCTATGTAAGGCGATGGTTCTGGATCCTCCCTGCTCATACTCTCCATATATTATTCTATTTCATCTGCATCCAGCAGTTCTTTCCCTTCATCTTTTGGTTCTGGACAACTTCCTTTACCGCCTTCCTTTCTTCTCCCGGGACTGATGATGGCTTTGCCTCCTGGGTAGGAGTCCCAGTACTCCCAGGATATATCTGATTTTTTCCTCTGACTCCCCACATTCCTAGCCACCTGGACAAGTATCCTGTCCAAACTTCAGCTGGGACGCCCTGGGCAGCACTCCTGCTGGGGCTCTAGGCCAGAAAGTTAGGGACCCCAAAGGGTGTTAGGTGACTGCACGGACTTTGCAAAATTTTGTACATTGAAGGGTGGTATTACCACTAGAAATAAAAAGGATACTACCCAAAAAACATTCACAAAATTGAATCTCAACAAAGGAAAAAAAAGGAAAGAAAGCTTCAACGTATTTGTCAACTACAGGTTGCACAGATGCTACTGTCAGTTACTTATGACCAAGCTCAGAAGACGTAATCTTTTTTAGGGCAACACTCAGGGACTTTTGAATTTCTCTTTCCAAATAGAAAATGGTACTCCAAAAGCACTTCAGGAACCACCAAATAGATTAGAACCCCACAGACTGCTGAGATCCAGTGACAGGAACGATCCCGGACAAAGAATCTGTGTGTGAAGACAGAAAATGGGGTTGGGGGAAATAATGCCTTTTGAGCAGAACACTGGGGGAATATTGAGAATTCAAACGCATTGCAAAATAGCTGGATGCCTTGGCCTCAGAAAACCCACCAATCACGAGAGGCAGTGTTGTGAGCCTGGGGAGGGCTCGGCTCAAGAGGTGGTCTCTGTCCAGGAGCCCAGCTCTGCTACTGGCCAGTTGTGTGGCCTGCAGCAAGTTCCTTAGCCTCTGTCTACCTCGTCGACTTCACCTGTAAAACAGGGATCCTAAAAATGAGGGCTACCTCACAGGGCTGAGAGGAGGACCAGGTGAGTTGATGTATTGTATGTAACATGCCTAGCACCCTGCTTGACACCAGGTAAATGCCACATCCGTGCTGGTGAGGGAGGCGGGACAAAGGAGGGAAGGGTGGAGGGGAACAGAGACCCCTCAGTGGTGTCTGGATAGGGAAACAGGAAGCGCCCCAGAGCCTCAGGATTTCACTTTCCTCTTTCTCATTCCCTAACCCTCTCTCTATCCAGTCCCAGCTACCAACATCGCAGAAAAGGCTGGTCACCAGAGACAGGCTTAAGCAGCCGGCAGCTCTCACTTAGAAACTCCAGGTAACTCTGGGAAATGTGTCTCGTCTTCCCAAACACCGCCCTGCTCTTCAATTCCATCCTGTGAAGGGAGGTTATAAATCTTAGGTGTTAGAAAGAGTTCATGCCACACAGAATTAAAGAATGCTTAGGCTGCCAGTACCTCCAGGGGATGGAAACCACTGATAAACACTCACTAGGGAGCAAATGACTGACAGCAAGCCCATTCTGATAGGAGCCTTAGATGAGACACCCAAGGAATTGGCCCCTGGGCTTTGAGATAGAAAGATAAAGAGAACTTTAGGGTTCAGAAAGGGGAGGTGCTAATGTAGAAGAGCAGAAGGCTTCGGATGAGTGCTTGAGGCTGCCCTGCCCACAAGCGGAGAGCCAGGATCCACTTGGGCTTCCAGGCCAGTCCAACCTGCCCTGGAATTCATGCTCGGTTTCTTCTTGTGCCCTGAGAAAAGTTCCCCTGCATCTTAGAAGGTATCAGTTTCCTCATAAAACAGGCAAAGTAGCAGTGTCTACCACAGAGAGTTAGCTGATACAAGGATTAAAAGAAGTCACGTCAGAACAACCCCTAGTTCTGCATCTGGCGTTTAGTTTTGCCATTTCCCTCCATCTCCAAAATTCGATGCTGCCTCCTTCAAATCCCTACCCATCCAAGCCCCCTTCATCTCCCATCCTTGCCTTGGCTCAGTCACTTCTGATTCGGTTTGCAAATTCACCGATTCTCTTCAGGCTCTGCTTAGAGCCCCAGAATAAGGTGGGTTTTGGCTTTTGAGAGTCAGTTCCCCGCAAAGTCATCCACCGAGACTTGGTTGAGCCCTGGCTAAACAAGAATGAGACTTTAACTGCCTGCCTCTTTACAGACCCCCTAGACAGTGCTGGCGTAGTAAAATTGTCACTCCAGTCCTCGTGCTACAGGGTTTGTGACAGCTATTTACATGGTGAAGTGGGCCCATTTCTATTTTGTGTATTAAATACCCACAGGCGATAATCCTCATTATGGGCCAATAGCTTGGAAAATGTTATTATTAAATCAAAACCATTTGCAATAAGGGGAAAAATTCATCTGCAGCTATAAACTCTGTTGCTTATAGCTGGGCATGGAGAAAACAAATAGTGGCCAAGTCCCCTCAAGCCCAGCACTTCCCAGCTTAACCCCATGGCAGGTCGTCGTGGGCCACGCTGGAAGAGGGGAGATCGCTGCACTAGGAGGAAGATTCCCAGAATGCGGATGGTTTCTTGTGGGAGACCTGACTGGACCCTGAGTCTCAGGGGCAGTGGTGCTGGCATGGGAGCATGATGGCCTGACTGTGACTCAGAACGTTCTATTACCTACTCAGTTTGTTTCCTGAAAAGATACTAGGAAGGTTTAACTTGTATGGGACTCCCATACCCTTTTATAAAAGTCTGAGCATGGACCTTGGGATCAGACACACCTGGCTGGTGATTCCAGGGGTACCACTTACTGGAATAAATTTGGGCAAGAGACTCAAAGCCTCCATTTCTACCCCTCAGGGTTGGGATGAGGTTAGAGAGATGATTATATCAGAATATGTTTCATCAGAGTTGCAGCCATGACTCAGGTTATGGGTCTTGAGTCTAAGAAACAGTCTGTGCCTTGTTCTGCTGGGCCCATTGTTCTAGTGTGTGCTCATGGGGTCTGTGCTGTGGTGGAGGCTGAAGAGACTCACCTGACACACTCTGCCCCCTCTGTTCCCCAGTGACCCAGGCACTGCCGCCAAGATTGATCTCTGCTGAGTCCTGAGGGTCCCAACCATGGCTGCTAATTAGAATCTGGTGACTTAACAGAAATATGTGGCCCTTACTTAACCAATTAATTTAGGATCTATGGAAGTGGAGACCAGACATCTATGTTTTTTAAAACTCTCCTTACTTATCCTTTGGGATTCTTCCAGAGGATTTGGGATCTGAACCCCACAGTCAACGGTCTGATAAAGCCTGTACACTTACCTATGAAAGGTTAATCAAGTCATTGATTTAATGTCCTTCTAGTGTGGAAAGCTTTTAAAACAGTAGAATAATTTTTATGTTTTAAAACACTAGAATAATTTTTATTACCCAGGTTTTGGGTCTTCATCAATTTTACTTTGGTGATATCACCAATGGCCTAGGGTCTGGCTTTCGAGTTCCCACTTAGAAACTGATTCTTGATTTAGGAATGTTGGCTCTCACTAAGTCACTCACAGGTCTGGAATATATAAATCACAATGTCATTTTTTTCCCATTTATTATCAGAAACAGAACTGTCAAGCTGTTAAAGTGGGTCCCTGGTTTGGTTATAGAGAAATTAAGGACAGGGAAAACATAGTCTGTTTGGATTAAGACCTTTCCAGGCCATAAACTCTAAAAAGAGTATGATATTCCATCCATAAGTAATTCATCCATTTTAAACATTAAAACAAATGTTTAACTTTTCCCCCAAAGATGATGATCATTCTTTTTTTTCATTTAATTTCAAATTATTTCCAAAAAATCTTTTTCTTGTTGTTCCTACAATACTGGTGGCTATACTGACTTTGGGGGAATTTAGTAGTAAATAATTCTCATCTCAGTCTTCCTAAACC